>NC_041221.1:66543930-66544991 GCF_002837175.3 Physeter macrocephalus
GGAGTGTTCTTCCCTCTGCTATCTTTTGGAAGAGTTTGAGAAGGATAGGTGTTAGCTCTTCTCTAAATGTTTGATAGAATTCACCTGTGAAGCCATCTGGTCCTGGGCTTTTGTTTGTTGGAAGATTTTTAATCACAGTTTCAATTTCAGTGGTTGTGATTAGTCTGTTCATATTTTCTATTTCTTCCTGGTTCAGTCTCGGCAGTCTGTGCATTTCTAAGAATTTGTCCATTTCTTCCAGGTTGTCCGTTTGATTTCCTCTTTGATTTCTTCAGTGATCACTTCGTTATTAAGTAGTGTATTGTTTAGCCTCCATGTGTTTGTACTTTTTACAGATCTTTTCCTATAATTGATATCTAGACTCATAGCATTGTGGTCAGAAAAGATACTTGATACAATTTTAATTTTCTTAAATTTACCAAGACTAGATTAGTGACCCAATATATGATCTATCCTGGAGAATGTTCCATGAGCACTTGAGAAAAATGTGTATTCTGTTGTTTTTGGGTGGAATGTCCTATAAATATCAATTAAGTCCATCTTGTGTAATGTATCATTTAAAGCTTGTGTTTCCTTATTTATTTTCATTTTGGATGATCTGTCCATTGGTGAAAGTGGGGTGTTAAAGTCCCCTACTATGATTGTGTTACTGTCGATTTCCCCTTTTATGGCTGTTAGTATTTGCCTTATGTATTGAGGTGCTCCTATGTTGGGTGCATAAATATTTACAATTGTTATATCTTCTTCATGGATCGAACCCTTGATCATTATATAGTGTCCTTCTTTGTCTCTTGTAATAGTTTTTACTTTAAAGTCTATTTTGTCTGATATGAGAATTGCTACTCCAGCTTTCTTCTGATTTCCATTTGCATGGAATATCTTTTTCCATCCCCTCACTTTCAGTCTGTATGTGTCCCTAGGTCTGAAGTGGGTCTCTTGTAGACAGCATATATATGGGTCTCGTTTTTGTATCCATTCAGCCAGTCTGTGTCTTTTGGTGGGAGCATTTAATCCATTTACATTTAAGGTAATTATCAATATGTATGTTCCTATTACCATTT
>NC_041221.1:66547098-66562355 GCF_002837175.3 Physeter macrocephalus
TCGGTCAGAACCCTAGGACAAATGGTGAAAGCAAAGCTATACAGACAAAATCTCACACAGCAGCACACACATACACACTCACAAAAGGAAAAAAAGGGGAAAATAATAATATATCTTGCTTGCAAAGTCCACCTCCTCAACTTGGGATATTTCTCTGTCTATTCAGGTTTTTTACAGATGCAGGGCACTTCAAATTGATTGTCGAGCTTTAATCCGCTGCTTGTGAGGCTGCTGGGAGAGACCTCCCCCTCTCATCTTTGTTCGCACAGCTCCTGGGGTTCAGCTTTGGATTGGGCCCCACCTCTGCGTGTAGGTCGTCCGAGGGCGTCTGCCCCTCGCTCAGACAGGACGGGGTTAAAGGAGCAGCTGATTCGGGGGCTCTGGCTCACTCAGGCCGGGGGGAGGGAGGGGCACGGATGGCGAGCCTGCGCGGGAGAGGCCGGCGTGACGCTGCACCGGCCCGAGGCGCGCCGCGCGTTCTCCCGGGGAAGCTGTCCCTGGATCCCGGGACCCCGGCAGTGGCGGGCTGCACAGGGTCCCGGGAGGGAAGGTGTGGAGAGTGACCTGTGTTCGCACACAGGCCTCTTGGTGGCGGCAGCAGCAGCCTTAGTGTCCCACACCCATCTCTGGTGTCCACGCTGACAGCCGTGGCTCGTGACTGTTTCTGGAGCTCCTTTCTGTGGTGCACTTAATCCCCTCTCCTCGCGCCCCAGGAAGCAAAGAGGCAAGAAAAAGTCTCCTGTCTCTTCGGCAGCTCCGTGCCCGTTTCTGGAGCTCCTTTAAGCGGCGCGCTTAAACCCCTCTCCTCGTGCACCAGGTAGCAAAGAGGGAAGCAAAGGTCTCTTGCCTCTTTGGCAGCTCCAGACTTCTCCCGGACTCCCTCCCGGCTAGCCGTGGTGCACTAACCCCTTCAGGCTGTGTTCACACCGCCAACCCCAGTCCTCTCCCTGGGATCCGATTGAAGCCCGAGGCTCTGCTCCCAGCCCCCGCCCGGCCCGGCAGGTGAGCAGACAAGCCTCTCGGGCTGGTGAGTGCTGGTCGGCACCGATCATCTGTGCAGGAATCTCTCCGCTTTGTCCTCCGCACCCCTGTTGCTGTGCTCTCCTCCGCGGCTCCGAAGCTTCCCCCCTCCGCCACCTGTAGTCTCTGCCCGCGAAGGGGCTTCTAGTGTGTGGAAACCTTTCCTCCTTCACGACTCCCTCCCACTGGTGCAGGTCCTGTCCCTATTCTTTTGTCTCTGTTTATTCTTTTTTCTTGTGCCCTACCCAGGTACGTGGGGTGTTTCTTGCCTTTTGGGAGGTCTGAGGTCTTCAGCCAGCATTCAGTGGGTGTTCTATAGGAGCAGTTCCATGTGTAGGTGTATTTCTGATGTATCTGTGGGGAGGAAGGTGATCTCCGCATCTTACTCTTACGCCATCTTCTCTTCAATTCCCTAGATGTTGAATTTTGTCACATGATTTTTCTGCATCTATTGAGATGATCATGTGATTTTTATTCTCCATTTTGTTAATGTGGTGTATCACTTGATTGATTTGCAGATACTGAACGTCCTTGTGCCCCTGGAATAAATTCCACTTGATCATGGTGCATAATCCATTTTATGTATTGTTGAATTTGGTTTGCTAATATTTTGTTGAGGATTTTTGCATCCTATATGTCTTTCTTCTCCATCTGATATTCCCATTACATCTATATTATACTTCTTGTAGTTGTCACACAGTTCTTGAATATTCTCTGCTGTTTTTTTCCATCTTTTTCCTCTTTGCTTTTCAGTTTTGCAAGTTTCTATTGACATATTCTCAATGTCAGAGATATTTTTCCTCTGCCATGTCTCATCTGCTAATATGCCCCTCAAAAGTATACCTCATTTCCATTACAGTTTTTTTATATCTAGCATTTCTATTTGATTCTTTCTTAGAATTTCCATCTCTCCTGCTACATTACCCATCTGTTCTTCTATATTGTCTATGTTTTCCATTACATCCCTTAGCATATTAATCATAGTTGTTTTGAATTCTGAATCTGGTAATTACAACATTCATGCCATACCTTAGTCTGTGCTTTCTCTGTGTTTTCAAACTGTGTTTTTTACCTTATAGTTTGCCTTATAATTTTTGGTTGAAAGTCAGAAATAATTTACTGGGTAAAAGGAATTGCTTTAAATATGCCCTTAGTGGTGTGGTGGTAAGGTATGGGGGGTAGGGAAGCATTCTATGGTCTTATGATTAGGTCTCAGTCTTTTAGTGAACTTGTGTCCCTGGACTGTGAACTTCACTGGTGCTTCTCAGATTCCTCTCCCCTCCTTCCCCTCTACCTTAGGTGAACAGGATGGCTAGAATAGGTTAGAGTTGGGTATTGCTCTTCTCCCAGATCAGTTAGGCTTTCATAAAACTAGTAAAAAAGTTTCTCTTGAAGCCAGATTTTTCTATGAAGAACAGAATGCTTTGGTATATTTCAAAATGGTTGCTATCCCCCTCCCCTGGCTGGAAGTTCTGAGGGCATATTTTCTCTGATTTTCACTGTGAGAACTTGTTAAGGCTTTTGGAGGTAAAACCCACAACAGTATGAGGGCTCCCAAATGACTGGGTCCCCTCAAGTTTTTAACTCTCAGACTTTTTCCACACTGAGCATCCAGCAATTTTGGAGTTATAGTTTAAGTTTTCCTATGTTGGTGCTGTTTCCTAGGGAGGTTTCTGCTCTGGTAAGTTGTGATTCTCTGTAACCTCCTATTTGTCTCTCCAATCTTTGGAAGAATGG
The DNA here is from genome assembly GCF_002837175.3 of Physeter macrocephalus. Classification (NCBI taxonomy): domain Eukaryota; kingdom Metazoa; phylum Chordata; class Mammalia; order Artiodactyla; family Physeteridae; genus Physeter; species Physeter macrocephalus. The sequence continues at coordinate 66,549,856 of NC_041221.1, forward strand.
TTTTCTCTGTGATGGCACTTCTATGACAGATTTGAGAAGAGTTGTTAATTTTTTAGTTGTTCACTTTTTATTTGTTACGGCAGAGTGACAACTTCCAAGCTCCTTACATGCTGGAATGGAAACCAGAAGTCTCATATTGTCCTTTAATACTGGGTTTATTCTTAGGTATTTAATATTTTTAAATTGCTATTGTAAATTGAGTCTTTCCTAGTATTACATATCCTAAGTAATATTGTTTCATACGTGAAAGCTGTTGCTTTCTATATGTTATTTTTTCCCAATCACCTTAGTAAATTCTCTTATTGTTTATAATAATTTTTCAGTAAAATCTATTGGTTTTCCAGGTGTACAGTCATGCCAGTTCACCACCCAGAATACACCACAACTAGAATACAATGGGAAGGATGGTCCCTGGGGTTGTGAAACATGGTGACCCTGCTAATTCATGTCACCTGAAGGAGAGATAATTTTACCTCCTCCTTTAAAATTTTTATACTTGTCATTTCTTCATCTTGCCTAATTGTATTGGCTAGTTCCTCCAGAACAATGTAAACATAACTGTAGAATTATTTACTGTCTTTACCTTATTTTTGACTTTAATGGGGAAACACCACTGTTGTTTCCTATTAAGTGTGATGCTAGTATCATGTTAAAGATATCTTGAGTAATTTCTATTTATTTAAAGTTTTTAAAAAATCAGGTGTAGGAGAGAATTTTGAGTACAACTGATATTTGAAGCAAGGGATGTCATCATGGTTACAAGAAAAGCATTTGTGTACATACAAAAAGGAAGGAATCATGGATTAAACCTGAGGAAACGTCTGTATTTAGAAGGTGGAAGGAGAAAGAAAATATAGAAACAGTCCGAGGAGAGTCCAGGTCAACATAAAACTGGCTGATAGTGTTTTGAAAACTTTCCAGTATTATTTATAGAAACATAAGCTATTTATGCTTGGACAGAAGTCCCAGCAACCAGTAGAATAACAAAATTAGGATATTGCTTATTTGGTTTGGAAGAATAATGTGTATTAGTTTTATAGAATTTCTGTAGAAGTTATAAATGATGTATGAAAGAAAAAAGTATCTCTATGTGCTGCAACATTGCATTCAGAGGCAATCAGACAGGTCTATTGAGCTCAAAGCCCAAGATGAAGTAAAATGAACCCCTTTGCTTCATATTCTGAAACATAGAACTATTTCTTGTTTTCCTAATGTTTCACAGAATTGAATCTCTTCCTCTGGAGACACCTCATATCAGTTCTGTTAACAACAACAAAAAAAGTGATTCTCAGTTGTGCAAAGTTTCCCTAGAAATGTTTCTGCATGAGGCATATTTCAGTGATGTTCTTTGAAGAAATGGTCAGTTCACTAATAAGTTGGAAAGTGTAGATGGAAGTACCAGAATAATTGCATCACAAGCAAGATCTTGCATATAGTGGATATATATAAACATGTAAAATATAATATTAAGGAATGAATCCAGAGATTAACTTAGTTTACCTTGAGAATATTCCTATTACTTGTCTTCCATTTTCCTTTTTTAGCTGATATTTATCTATCTATCTATCTAGGAGGTTTATTGATTATCTTAGAGTTATTTTTTGACAGATAATGTAAAGTTAGGGCATTATTATTTGAACTCATTCTTCTAATTGTGGAACTGTTGCTGGGCCCACTAGATGTTGATTTACAAGTCTGTTTTCATGAGAATTTTCTTTTGGTGGAAGGAGAGAAGACAGAAGCAGAAGGGCACAGAGGTAGTGGAAGAGAAGAAGCATGGAGAGTATTGAAGGGATTTGTCCCTATCTATCAACCCAGCCACCAGAATTTCTACCAGAACTATATAAAGAAAAGGGCTGCCAGAATAGGCTATTTTTAAGAAACATTCTTTAAGATTCTGGGACGCAGACATCGCGGACATGGTGCCCAGAAGGTATGTTGGCAGAGTGCCTTAGCCTAGTAGCTAAGAAAGAGCCCTGGAGACATTTCCTTGACTTTAAACCCTTGTTCTCCAAATGTGTAGCTTCGTGACCTTAGACAAATTACTTCCCTAAGCCTCAGTTTCCCATCTCTATTAGTTTTCTGTAGCTGCCATGGCAAATTACCACAAACTCAGTAAGCAACAGAAATTTATTATCTCAGTTCTAGAGGCCAGAATTCCGAAATCAAGATGTCAGTAGGGGCATGCTCCCTTTAGGAGACTCTGGGGGAGAATTTGTCCTTTGCCTGTTTTAGATTCTGGTGGTTGGTGGCATTTTTCAGAGTTCCTTGGCTCATGGCTGCATCATTCCAAGCTCTGCCTCTTTTTACATCCCTTTCTCTCCCCGCCCCCTCCCAACCCCTTCTCTTTCTCTCTCTGGTGTATGAAATCTCCCTCTACCTCTCACTTATAAAAGACACTTATGATTGGATTTAGGCCCCACCTAGAAAATCTAGGATAATCTCCCCACAGCAAGATCCTTGACTTAATCAAATCTGCGAAGTCTGTTTTCCTTTATAAAATATCAATTACAGGTTCCAGAAATTAGGACCTGAAAAGTTGGGTAGCCATTAGTCAGCCTACTGCAATATCCTACAAAATGGTGATAATAAAAATGCCTACCTCCTAGTTGTGTGATAATAAAAGAGAAACCACAAATAAAATATTTAGCATAGTTCCTTTCACACTATAAACATCAGTAAGTGTTAGAGATTCTTCTCACTAAACTGTAAGCTCTTTGTAAAGTTACCATGCCCATTTTTGCACACCATCTTAGCCCTAGTGATCAGCACAGTGCTACCACAATGAATATTTGTCAAAAGAAGTATATTAAAAGTAATATTTTTCTCACATTTTTTACCTCAAAATGTATCTTGGGCACATTGAGGAATCTGGAGGGTACAGCAACACTTTGGGGAGTTGGTGTTTGCAACCTTATTGGGAGATAGTGCTTTTGTGAGGAATATGACTGTTGTCAAGTGGGTACCACATGGCTGATAGTGGCAGGGAAACTATCTCCAAGTAGCCCAGAGCAGGCGTTTGTCCTGGAGCAGATCAAGGCAAATAGGACTGATTGTGAGCTCAGATGAGACACCATGTGGGATTCCCCAAAATACCTGCGTGAGTGATATTTTGCTGGGATCTGGGAGTCATGTGTTAATAGAAAAGAACGAGATTTAGGGCTAACAGATTTAGGACTAACAGATAAAATAAGCATATATGAGGCTTGTTAAAGTCATATCTGGCTTATAACTTGCTTCCTAGTTCTCTTGTTTCTTTTTCATTTACTCATTTTTTCCTAGTAATTCTTTGTTCCGACTGCAGTAATTTCTAGTGCTTTTGTCCTCTTTCAGTGGCCTATATCTTCTTATATAGTTTTTAAACTAGAGCAATAAATCCTTAGTCTGTAGCCACACTACACATCTGGATTGATTAACCTGCTATTCAAACACAGTTGAAAATTGATATCCCACTTTTAACTATAGCTATAAAAATGAAATATGGATTTAGAAGTCCTTCTTGGCAAAAGCCTAAGGATGACCATATAATTTGCTGTCCAAATCAGGACACTTCCAAGAGTGAAAGGGAGCACTCTTAATTATTACCCTGGGACAGTCTCAGACAAATCAGGATGAATGGCCACCCTATGTAAATGTTCCAAGTTGCTGCTTTATGAAGGTCTGGGTGTGTTTGTCTTTATCTTAGGACACATTCCTAAGGTAAAAGGGAACAGATAGATACCCACAAGAATAAAAATATAAAATAAGATTAAACTAAATAAAAAATGGACAGGATTCCTGGAGGAAGACAAAATAAAAGATGTGCCATATTAATGGATTGGAAAAGTCAATATAGGGAAGGAGCTCATGCTTCCCAAATTAATCTATGTATTGAATTCAATAATTCAATAATACCAGCTGGATTAATTAGAATTTGAGGGAATTATTCCATAGTTTATATGGAAGAGTAATCAATCTCAGGTAGACTAGCAAAAAGACAGGAACAAACTACTATAGTTTCATGTAATTTCATAAATTGGAATATTTTATGATGAACAAGCAGAAATAATTCATTTTTCAATGACTAGGTTCATGTGCAAATTGGAAGGCAAGAGATGACCAACTGGAAAAAATCTTTTGGAAGTTAAAACTACTGGATTATCATTTCATATGATATCGCTTATATATGGAATCTAAAAAAAATGATACAAATTGAGTTATTTAAGAAACAGAAATAAACCCACAGACATAGAAAACTTATGGTTACTAAAGGGGAAAGGGGGGGAAAGGATAAATTAGGAGTTTGGGATTAACATATATACACTACTATATATAAAATAGATAAATAATGAGGACCTACTGTACAGCACAGGGAAATACTCAATACTTTGAATAGCCTATAAGGGAAAAGAATCTGAAAAAGAATATATATATATATATATATATATATATATATAAATCTGAAAAAGAATATATATATATATATATACACATATATTCACATTGCTGTATACCTGAAACTAACACAGCATTGTGAATCAACTATACTTCAATAAAAAAATACTGAATTAAGTTAGAAATAAACAAAATTGTGTTACATATTCTGTTCAGAATCAAATAAGTGAACTATACAATCAAGAGCTCACTTTTAACACCACTTCTGTCAAATTCCCATGGAGCCTGGTTCCTCCAGCTCCGTTTTTCTTTCTCAAGATTTCTTTGGCTATTCAGGGTCTTTTGTGTTTCCACACAAATTGTGAAATTTTTTGTAACACATATATATGGAATCTAAAAAAAACAAACAAAAATGGTCATGAAAAACCTAGGGGCAAGACGGGAATAAAGACGCAGACATACTAGAGAATGGACTTGAGTACACGGGGATGGGTAAGGATAAGCTGGGACAAAGTGAGAGAGTGGCATGGACATATATACACTACCAAATGTAAAATAGATAGCTAGTGGGAAGCAGCCGCATAGCACACGGAGATCAGCTCAGTGCTTTGTGACCACCTAGAGGGGTGGGATAGGGAGGGTGGGAAGGAGGGAGATGCAAGAGGGAAGAGATATGGAGATATATGTATAGGTATAACTGATTCACTTTGTTATAAAGCAGAAACTAACACACCATTGTAAAGCAATTATACGCCAATAAAGATGTTTAAAAAAAACAATCAGAAAACAAGTAACAAAATGGCAATAAGTACATAACTATAAATAATCTCTTTAAATGTAAATGGAGTAATCAATCCAATCAAAAGGCATAGGGTGTCTGGATAAAGAAAAAATATATATATGTATACTGCCTACAAGAGACTACTTCAGATCTAGAGACACACAGAGACTGAAAGTGAAGGTATGGAAAAAGATATTCCATGCAAATGGACACAAAAAGAAAGCAATACTCATATCAGACAAAGCACTCACTGTGCTATGTGGCTACTTCCCATTAGCTATCTATTTTACGTTTGGTAGTGTATATTGTTTCTGTAGTTCTTCTCTGTTCTTTTCTTCTTTTATTCTCTTCCCTTGTGATTTGATGGTTTTCTTTAGTGTTATGTTTGAGTTCCTTTCTCTCTACTTTTTGTGTGTCCATTGTAGGTTTTTGATTTGTGGTTACCATGAAGCTCATGTATGTTGACCTATAACTATATATACTTATTTTAAACTTAGAGTCATTTAAGTTCAATAGATCTACATCTTTTACTTTTACTCCCCCCACCACATTTTATATTTCTGATGTCATATTTTACATCTTCATGCCTATTGCTTAACTATTTATTGTAGTTAGAGTTGACTTCATAATTTTTGTATTTTAATCTTTGTACTAGCTTTTAAAATTTGTTGATCTACATGTTTTTACCAGTGGGATTTTCCCCTTCCTCTATTTTCTTATTTCTTGTTATAGCTTTTTTTTTTTCTTTCATTTAAAGAAGACCTTTTAACATTTCTTGTAAGGACAGTTTAGTAGTGATGAACTTTTTGGTTTTTTTCTTTTCTGAGAAACTCTTTCTCTCTTCTTTAATTCGGAATGGTAACCTTGCTGGGGAGAATCAGATTCTGCTGAAAAATCAGCTGATAGTCTTATGGGTGTTCCCTTGTATGTAGCTCTTTGTTTTTCTCTTGCTGCATCTAAAATTCTCTCTTTAACTCTTGCCATTTTAATTATGATATGTCTTGGTATGGGTCTCTTTGGGTTTATCTTGTTTGGGACTCTCTGTGCTTCCTGTATCTGGACATCTGTTTTCTTCTTCAGGTTAGGGAAGTTTTCAGCCATAATTTCATCAAATACATTTTTTTTTTTTTTTTTTTTTTTGCGGTATGCGGGCCTCTCACTGTTGTGGCCTCTCCCATTGCAGACCACAGGCTCCGGACGCACAGGCTCAGTGGCCATGGCTCACGGGCCTAGCCGCTCCGCGGCATATGGGGTCTTCCCAGACCAGGGCATGAACCCGTGTCCCCTGCATCGGCAGGCAGACTCTCAACCACTGCGCTGCCAGCAAAACCCCATCAAATACATTTTTTACTCCCTTCTCTCTCTCTTCTTCTTCTGGAACTCTTATAATACAATAGTTAGTATGCTTGATGTTGACCTAGGGATCCCTCAAACTATCCTCATTAAAAAAATTCTTTTTTCTTTTTGCTGTTCTGATTGGGTGATTTCCACTATTTTGTCTTCCAGGTCACTTATGTACTCTTCCATATCACATAATCTGCTGTTAATTCCTTCTGGCTTTTTTCATTTTAGTTATTGTATTCTTCAGCTATAACTGGTTCATATTTATATTTTCTAGTTCTTTGTTGACGTTTTCACTGTGTTAGTCTATTCTTTTTTCAAGTTCAGTTAGCATTCGTATTACTATTGCTTTGAGCTTTTTATCAAGTAGATTATTTACCTCTGTTTCTTTAGGGTTTTTTTCCCCCCCTTTGTGCTTTATCTTGTTCTTTTATTTGAAGTATAGTCTTCTTTTTTTTATCATTTTGTTAACTTTCTCTCTTTGTCTCTATGAAATCAGGTGAAACAATTATCTATCCCAGTCTTGAAGGTATTTTCTTGTGTGGGAGTATCCCTGTGCAGTCTGCATGTGCCCAGTGGCTTTGATGGAAGAGCTTGATCTGAAGTGAGAACATTCTGTGTCTTCCTCTAGGTGCACTTACAGTCTCTGCCTTTGTGGGAGGTAAGGCTGGAGTCAGAGGGGCTAGAGCCAGAGCCAGTTATGAGCTGGGTCTTCTTCTAGTCTCAATGGCAATTGCTGCCCAACTGGAGGCAGGTCTTTGGCCCAAAGGGCTGAAGCAGGATCCTTGAGGGCGTTGGGCTTCTACCCAGTGTGATGGTTGTCTCCACCTTGACTGGGGGCATGGCCAGGGCCTGAGGGCTTGGAGCCAAACTTCTCAGCTCACTCTGTTCCTTTCCTGGTTCATGAGTGTGCTCACTGGCAATGGTGAAGTCATGCTGGGGTGGTCCTGGCAGGCTGGCCACAGCACCAGGCAGTTTTCATTCTGCTGCCTGTGTGCTGGGACTGGCAGCAAGTTAGTCTGTGTGTGCACTATTCAAGGGTGGAGTCTCGGTTTCTTACAGCCCTTGGCCAAGTCCCACTGGTTTTAAAACCTGCTAAGATTGTTCATCTTCCTGGGGTCAGACCCCAAGCCTGGGCTGCCTAAAATGTGGCTTGAATCACTCACTCCCCAGGAAGAATATCCCCCTAGTCTTCTGGGTCACCTGCTAGTATGTGGGTCCCAACTAAATCACTTCTTCTTCCCTCATACCAGACTCTGTGCGGTTCTTTCTTTATAGCCTTGTTGTAAAAAAGCTGTTCTGCTAGTCTTCAGGTTGTTCTCCGTAAGAGTTGCTCTATATATAGTTGCAGTTTTGGTGTGTGTGTGTGGGGAGATGAGCTCAGGGTCTTCCTACTCTGCCATCTTTATCCTGTCTCCTCTTATTTTTCTGTTGTTGACAGATGTATGGGTTATTTCCAGTTTTTAACTAGTACAAATAAAGCTGCTATAATGGAACTGGAACATTTGGATAGCCAAGAGTTAAACCTTTTATTCCTCTCTCTCTCTGGCTCCATCAGCCCTTTTGATACATATTTTAGTTTTTACATTCCTAAGAGAAACAGTGCAGTTCCAAAGATGTGGTGAGTTCATTGTTGTGTTTTCTGAGACTTGTTTACAAAGTAGTTTTTTTTCTGTTCAATTGTTCGCTTCCCTTCCTTTGTCCAACTTTTTTGTTCTTGCTCTCTTTTGTAGTATTTTCAACAGGAGTAGAATACCAATGTAAAAAAAAATCCTATAGATTAAAAAATACTATTGGTCAAGGTTTGACTCTGGAATTGCAATTAAATATAAAAGGAAAAACTCTCTTATATTGTGGATTGACTCTGCCTGTCTCTCATATCAGTGTTATAATGGGGTTCTTTGTATTTTCCCAGAAATGGGACTGAATCAAATTCTGCTAAATCTGTTTTATATGATATTGTTGCTTAATGACACCTATTTCTAATACTTTGCCTTTGTTCACTTTTATCTTAGGAATTTCCCTTTCTTACAGATGAGACAAGAAATTTTATTAAAATATACATGTCTTTTTTTTTCTCATTTCTGTACTAAATTTAAAGCAAAGGGAATTATTTTTTTTAAACCCCTCTCAAGAAGAACAATAACCTTCAGTGGGTCTGAGTTTATGCCCCTTGTCTTAGGGATTTATTAAAAACTTTTCTGTTTTGCTGTCAAAATCAGAAGTTGTCAGGCATCTGAGGACAATCCCACACCCACGATTGTGGGGGATGTGAAGAACCTTTGAGAAGGAAGGTGATGGGTGTTGTGGAGAAGGAGGACAGCTCTGCACAACACAGAGGCAGTTAGCTTTGCTGAGACTGAAGTTTGGGGGATTACCATGAATGGTAGAGATCTACATCCTGTGTGATACAGGGCTTCACTGGTTCAGTGGCTGGAGGATGGTTCTAGACACCAAGGTGGGCCACTGAAGACAGTGGCAGGGTCTGTGGCTGAGACTGTTTTCAGTAGAGAGAACCATGGTGAAAGGGCTTCTTTGGGCACCCAGGACAGTGGTGTCTGGTAGGCAGGAGACAGTAAGTGTTGACAGTGGCATCATGACAGAGGTGAGAATGGTGGCTTTCGTAGGCAGAAAAATAATTTCTCAAAGATGCCTACATTCCAGTTCCAGAAATCTGTGACTGTTACCTTATATAGAAAAAGGGACTTCACAGATGTGATTGGTTAAGGATCTTGAGATGGGAAGATTGTTTTGGATTTATTTGGGTGGGCCCAATGTGATCGCAAAAGTTCCTAACAGGGAAAAAGGAAGGGAGAAAAGGCAGAGGAGGAGATGTGAGGACAGAAGCAAAAGTCCAAGTGATGTAATTGCTGACTTTGAAGGTAGAAGCAGGCCATGAGCCAAGGAATGTGGGCAGCCTCTAGGAGGTGCAAAAGGCAAGGAAATAGGTACTTTGCTATAGCCTCCTAAAGCTATGCAGCCCTGACAACACCTTGATTTTGTCCCTGTGAGACCCATTACGGACTTCTGATCTCCAGAACTGTAATATAATAAATTTGTGTTAAGCCACTAAGTTTTTGGTACTTTGTTATAATGGCAGTAGGAAATTAGTATAGTGGCCACAATGACCTATAAGAGTCAGACTCTTCCCTCATTTTTTAGGTTTCCCACAGGTTCTTCTAAGTTCGTGTTTGTGTGGGAAAAGACCACACCCACCCCCGCCAAAAAATCCCCAAAAACAGTAACAACTGATCTCAAGGATCTTATCATTCTAATGACTGGAGCTTAGAGTCAGATGTAATTTTATTAAAGAAAGAAAAGTGATGTTTTGTGCAACAGGGTTGTGATTTATATGTACATCTCAGTGTGCATGATTACTTTTGATTCATTGTGACTCAAACAAAGTATCACATGAAGGTCCCAAAGGTTGAATCCTTACTTCCTTAAAATTTGTCCATATTACATGTTTAACCTGTATGTATTGGTAAGAAGTATTTGACTCTACAATGTCAAGGTCTCTAACAAGTGTAACTATAACCTTAGGAGTAGACAGTTCTCTTGGTTTGCTGTACAATTACTGTAAGGTATTTGAAAGAGGAAACAGAAAGGGTGATTTAGAGCACTGGTTTGAATTTCTGCAAAGGGAGGGGGAGTCTTTTCGAAGACACAAATGAAAGTCAATGAGAAAACACATGGCTTTCACACTAAAAGAATAAAAATAGCTCTGCCTTCTACCAGGGAGAAAAAGCTATTTTCCTCTTCCAGGAGTAATCAGTCATGGTTTGTGCAGAGTGGAAAGTTATAGAGGCAGGAAAAGGCAGAAGAAAAAGACAAAAGGGCCCTCTAAAAAGAGTGGCAACAGCACGTTTTGCAGTTTTTTGTGAGCCCTTTGCATTCAGTAACTTTGATTCAGAGGATGCCTAAGCCATGAAACAAGTGTGTAGCAAAGGTGCATACCATGTCTGAAGAAAATGGCCAAGAGAGAAAGTTTTAGAAGAGAGTGAGTCAGGAAAAATTAAGATCATGCATAGGAAGACAAAGAAATGACAGTAAGACCTGGTGTAATATTTGTCCCCAATGATAGTGACTAAGTGGAAAAGCAGATCTGTAGGGTGAAATCCTAAAAATTGTAATTCAGCAAGAAGATTTTGTTAAGCTTTGCAATTATGGATGACTCTTTTTTTTTCTCTTTGTCAAATGTTTTGAGTGGTCATATCATTTTTAAAATTAAGAAGTTGATAAGGAAGACTATCTTTCAGAAGACACTCTGCCATTCTTCTATTCCTCTGCCTCCTCCTTTCCTCCATCAATGATGTCTTTACAGCCAATTATCAATCTCCTTTGCTGAATCTCCTTTTTCCTTATTATCATTTGGAATCTTTTATAGAGAGAGGCCTGTTTCAGCAGACTCAGATTGCACAGCACTAGATCCACAGAATCCTCTCTGCAGACATTACCAGATGCTTACTGGAGTGCTTTGCCAAATCTGCCAAGGCATTTGCAAATATCCAAGCTGTTCTTCCTGCTTTAAAATGTTTGGTGAAGAAACTAACAAAACAATGGAAAGCAATTATACTCCAATAAAGATTTAAAAAAAATGTTTGGTGAAATGATGAGATGTAGGGGAGAGATGTAGAAGTTGGACGGCAATAAATACAAATCTCTGTGGGTTGTTGTTACCTTCTAGGATGCAGAGCAAGAGCCGTTGGGAAATGTTAATTCACTTAAAAGCTGGAGTCCCTTAGAGGAAAACGTAGGCAGAACATTATGACATAAATCACAGCAAGATCCTTTTGACCCACCTCCTAGAGAAAGGGAAATAAAAACAAAAATAAACAAATGGGACCTAATGAAACTTTTGCACAGCACAACCATAAACAAGACGAGAAGACAACCCTCAGAATGGAAGAAAATATTTGCAAATGAAGCAACTGACAAAGGAGTAATATCCAAAATTTACAAGCAGCTCATGTAGCTGAATATCAAAAAAACAAACAACCCAATCCAAAAGTGGGCAGAAGACCTAAATAGACATTTCTCCAAAGAAGATATACAGATTGCCAACAAACACATGAAAGGATGCTCACCATCACTAATCATTAGAGAAATGGAAATCAAAACTACAATGATTTATCACCTCATACCAGTCAGAATGGCCATCATCAAAAAATCTATAAACAATAAATGCTGGAGAGGGTGTGGAGAAAAGGGAACCCTCTTGCACTGTTGGTGGGAATGTAAATTGATACAGTTACTCTGGAGAACAGTATGGAGGTTCTTAAAAAAAACTGAAAATAGGGGCTTCCCTGGTGGCGCAGTGGTTGAGAGTCCGCCTGCCGATGCAGGGTACATGGGTTAGTGCCCCGGTCCGGGAAGATCCCACATGCTGCGGTGCAGCTGGGCCCATGAGCCATGGCCGCTGAGCCTGTGCTCCGCAACGGGAGAGGCCACAACAGTGAGAGGCCCGCATACCGCAAAACAAACAAACAAACAAAAAACTGAAAATAGAACTACCATACCACCCAGCAATCCCACTACTGGGCATATATACCCTGAGAAAACCATAATTCAAAAAGTCACGCAATGGGAGAGGCGGCGACAGTGAGAGGCCTGCGCACTGTGATGAAGGGTGACCCCGCTTGCCGCAACTGGAGAAAGCCCTCGCACAGAAACGAAGACCCAACACAGCCAAAAATAAATAAATAAATAAATAAATAAAAATTAAAAAAAAAAAAAAAGAGTAATGTACCACAATGTCCATTGCAGCTCTATTTACAATAGCCAGGACATGGAAACAACCTAAGTGTCCATCGACAGATGAATGGATAAAGAAGATGTGGCACATATATACATTGGAATATTACTCAGCCACAAAAAGATACAAAACTGAGTTATTTGTAGTGAGGCGGATGGACCTAGAGGCTGTCATACAGAGTGAAGTAAGTCAGAAAGAGAAAAACAAATACTGTATGCTAACACATATATATGGAATCTAAAAAAGAAA
>NC_041221.1:66562401-66589082 GCF_002837175.3 Physeter macrocephalus
TGATTCACTTTGTTATAAAGCAGAAACTACCACACCATTGTAAAGCAATCATACTCCGATAAAGATGTTAAAAAATAAAAATTAAAAAAAAAAAAAAGTTGGAGTACTTCCTAAAGGGATGTTGTTGGTTCACAGCTGACCTTAAGAGGGGATGGTGTAGCAGGTAAGGTAAATTCAAGCCATTATGAACAGAGGAAGCTCCTGATGACTTTATGTCCCTTTCCTTCCTGAACTCTTACCTACTGGCTTATACTCCATAACTTCTGGGGTGGAGAGAACCCAATGCCTTAAAGACTTTGTATAGATACTCTTAGGCTTCCAGTTTCCAGAATCTTAGACCTTTCAAGTGAGTAAATAAGTAAGACTTGACTTGGCAGTGTCTTTACATCTATGACTTTATCTTTTATTTGGATTCCATGTCCAAATAAAATGTCACTTAGGATTTTGTCTCTATGTATCTGGCTTGTTGGTTGGCCTGAGACATCTCTTGCTTTAAGGAGCATTGTGCTGTATCCAGCTATAACACAAAATTTGGTATCCAGTCCAGAGGTGATGAGTGTGCTGTGGGATAACAAGGGTCTTTGTTCCTTTTACCCCACCTGACCCTTCACATCCTTACCCATGAAGGGGAGGGTGACCCTTCAGTGCAAGGCAATCTGTATGAAGTAGGAGAGAAGTTTGTATTTTCTGTAAATGCCATTTCAAAAAATCCAAGGGTAGGTCCAGGGGTAGAGCCGGGGGTGATCTTCTTGACCTTATTACAGGGATAGTGTCAGCGCAAAGCCCCTGGGACCAACCACTTGATGAGAGGGATTTCAGGCTGGCTTGATGTTGGTTTTGTATGAGCTAAGAGGCAACTTGATGGGAAAAGTAGAGACGTGTTTTTAGTCTTTATCTTATTACTTGCATCTTGGATCTGCTCAGCTGCTAGCAAGATTCTAACCTTTTTGGTGTGGGGCTGAACCTGGGTCCCCTTCTGGATGGATGTTTGGTGCTCTGGTTAAAATGCTGCAACACTGAGAAGGAGTAGAGCCCTGCACGTGGACCCCGAAGACAGAATTATAGGAGGGTGCTGGAAATACTTCCTGCAGCTCTGTCGAAGAGCCCGTGAAGTGAGCTCACAAGCCCCTGCCCAATTTTGTCACCTTTCCCAAGGCAGGCCTTAGAGTGGCCATAGGGGACTGGGCTGAGGATGTTATGGGAACAAAACGTATGAGAATGACAGTGGCAGTCTGCTAAATTCCTGAGGTGTCCGGGAGAAACTTACACTCATTTTTCTTGTTCTTGTTGTTGTCATTGTGCCAGAGAGCGAGCATTCAGCTTTGATTAAAATGTGCCCTTTTCCAACCACCAGTTTATTTGTGCTTTAGTCAAACAGACGAATCCCTTAGAAGATATTATCAGGCCGGTGCAGTGAGAACTATTATGAATCTGTGACAGTTTCAAGACAGAGAGGTCTGAAGTAGCTGGCATGTTGTTCATAATTCAGGAGCATTGGCAGAAGTCTTGGAAAATGAATGGATATTCTTAACCTTATTACTTGCATCAGCATTAATAAGCCCTCTTTTTTTTGTTTGTTTTTTAAGAAGGAACATTCATTTCCACATTTATATGCAAAATATTTTCCCAGGGCTCTTACTATAATTTTTATAGTCACTTATGTAATAAACTTAAGATATTTCTGAGCATAGTTTTTCTCACAAACTCACCAATTCCAGTTTGCCTGCTATTGGAAGCCTGAATAGGAGGAACAAAGGACTCGAAAGAAATGACCAGACTCCATGCCCTTAGTCTCCATGTATGGGTTCCTCCTCAAGTTGCTCACAATGACGTGTGCATTCTGCTATTTCAGTTATCCATATTTGTAAATAGGGCAAGTAACCAGCTCATGGGCTGGTTACTGACAGAGTGAGATAGAAATGAGAAAGTTTGTTGAAAGCAAGTCATCTAGTAACTGTTTTTCATAGACGAGACAGCAAAACCAACTCATTGTATTCCCAAGGCTCAGCCAAGTCCATCCTTGAAAGATCAGAGACTGGAGTTCTAGAATCTTCCTGCTTGAATAGGCAGTGTTCAAAATCACTGATACACATACACTTTTCAGTGCAGTAGTTAGGGGTCAATCCAAAGTTTTTACCAAACTACGATTAAAAAGGGCTGACTTTGACTTTCCATTATAGGATGGACAAATTATCTGGAGAATATATCCTATCAGAGAATACAAAAAATGCTTATTAAAATGTATTTTAAAATGACAAAGCAGGAAAGTAAGGGAAATTATACTAGGTTAGAAACAATGGGAAAGTGTGAATCTAGACAGATAAAAGAATTCTGGAATTGGCCTTTACCTGGGGGCATTTGTATAGTGGGTCACACTTTAATGGGCCACACTTATGCATGGGCAGATAAAGGCTGAGTCTGAGGAGGGTAGAGGTCAGATCAGAGGCTCTTGAATAAGGCTGGTTCTCCTTTAAGAGTACTAAAAAAAAGCCCACTGCACAGAGGCAGCTGGAGAGATACTATCTGCTTTTGCCTTAGCTCTGGGTGGAGTGAGGAAACACATGTGTCCAGAAAATTCCTAATTTCAACTCTACAGTCACATGAGTTTGGAGACAGAAATCATACTCTCTGTGGTATCCATAGAAAGTTTAGTCTAAAGTGCCAGTGGATTGGTTGTACCTCCAGGTACCTGGCATAAAGAAACAAATCTCTAGAGGAAAACATTTTAAACCAAGACTTCAAAGAATTCCTGCAGGTAATTTTTTGAAAAACGTGATTGCAAAATTTAAAAAAAAATCACAAAACAAATGAAAAGTAAGCCACCATAAACAAGAGCTAGCTGAAAGAACAAATAACAGAATCAAACTTCCAAGAATAGAGATGTTGGAATATTCAGATACCAAATTTAAAATTATCATATTATAATATTGTCTAAGGAAGTAAAAGAAGGTATGATGAACACATATCTATTGAAAATAATCAGTTATTTGAAAAAGAACTGAAAGAGAACTTTTATGAATAAAAAATATAATAACTCTAAGTAGGAATGCTATACAAGTTCAACAGCAGGTTAGACAAAAATGAAGAAAAATACACCTGTTTGTAAACTGGAGGGTATCTCTAAAGAAATCGCTCAGAATGAAGCATAGAGAAACAGATGGAAAATATTACAGGGAAATTTAATACATGTTGGAATCACAGTAATAATGTCTAATTTGTTGGACTAAGAATGAAGGTGGAACCAAGTCATTGGATAACAATTTATAAATCAGGAAGGAGGATGATAAGAGTAAAAACATTCTAAGATCATTATGTCTTTGCAAAGATTGTAAACATATTTACACCTTAGTAAATATAAATATTGATATTACATTTTCCAAGGTAATCACCAAAGAATGGAAGTAGAGTTTGTATCTTCCAATCTAAGAATGGGAAAAAATAGAATAAAGGGGAAAAATAAGAAATAAACCTCAATCAGTCCTAAAGAAAGCAAGGTAGAAGGAGGAGAAAAAACAAGAACATGGAAGATATTGAGGCAAAGAGGAAGCACAAAACAAGGCAGTAAAAGTAATCCAGTTCTATTAGTAATCATATAAGTGTAAATGTGCTAAACTCCCTAGTTAAAATACAAATATTTTCAGACTGAATTTTTTAAAATCCTACAATTTGCTGTTTACAGGAGATTGAATGTCTCATGCAGTTTATAAGAATATAGGAAGAGTAAAAGTAAGGGAATGGAAAAAGATACGCCAGGAAATATAAAGCAAAAAAGAAAACTGGTGTAGTTATATTAACTAGAAAAAGTGAACTTTAATGTAGAAAACCCTACTAGAAATAAAGACGCTTACTGTATGTTGATAAAAGTTTCAAGTTTTCAGAAAGATACTGATAATAATTTATAATGTAGAAGTGCTTAATAACATAGGTTCAAAATACATAAATCAAACTAAATATAAAATCAACTAAAATATGAGCAGAAATCAACAAATCAGCTATCATAATGGAAGAATTTAATTTTCCTCTCTTGTAACTGATAAATAAAGCAGAACAAAATCAATAAGGATACAGAAGATTTGAAAAATATAATCAACCATCTTGAGCTAGTTATATTTTTTTAAGACAGACTTTATTTTATTTATTTATTTTGCGGTACGCGGGCCTCTCACTGCTGTGGCCTCTCCCGTTGCAGAGCACAGGCTCCGGACGCGCAGGCTCAGTGGCCATTGCTCAGGGCCCAGCCGCTCTGCGGCATGTGGGATCCTCCCGGACGGGGGCACAAACCAGCGTCCCCTGCATCGACAGGCGGACCCTCAACCACTGCGCCACCAGGGAAGCCCCGGACTTTATTTTTTAGAGCAGTTTTAAGTTCACAGCCAAATTGAGTGGAAAGTACAGAGATTTCCCATATACATCACACATTCATAGCTTCCCCCATTATCAATATCCCCCACTAGAATGGCACAGTTGTTTGTTACAGTTGATGAACCTACACTGACATTTCATTTTTACCCAGTGCCTATAGTTTACAATAGGGTTCATTCTTAGTGTTGTACATTCTATGGGTTTGGATAACTGTATAATGGCATGTATCCATGTCTTTATACAATTATTTTTTGAACACTGCTTCCAACAATGGGAGGAAAGAAATATATTTGTAATATATTTATAACTATTTAAAAATATGTATTTTTCCTAGCTCAAGGAACATTTACAAAAAATGAACATGTTCTAAGCCATAAAGCATGTTTCAACAAATTTTAAAGGCAGTTTCTTGTATGCTGCATTCTCTGACCTCAACTTAGAAGAGCTTAGAAGAGAAACTCATGTAATGATACTGCAAAGGATTCAAGCTTTTTATAAAGTTATCTGCATTTCTTAATACCTGGTTCTATTAAACAGACAAGGCATAAGCCAATTTCTCTTTGAAGACAGTGTGAAATATGAGATCAAAGGGAAGATCTTATTTGTGGGACGATGAGGGAATAAATGATGCTAGAAACTTCCCTGTGATCCAGGCATGTTATCAATTTCTAGTTTCTTGTGCTACAGAGGTATTTCAAAATTTTGTAGTCTTACTGCTGTGCAAAACTGAAAATGCTAATATTTTCAGGTTGTTTTAAAAATTTGACGTCCTTCATCATAAGAAGTAAAAGGGGTGAAGGCACTCAGATAAAAAAAACAAATAGTATCTGAAACCCAAAAAAATATAACACCAAAGAATGGTTTTTGATTTTTCTCTTATGTCAATTATTATTTCAATCAGGCTGATCTACTTTTCTTATTTTAGCCTTTTTCCATGGCCAGCTTGAAAAGAATTACATTGTTTAAACAGATTTTAGTGCAATTCTTCAAAAGAGGGGTTGTTCAAGGTTTGTTTTGTTAACATTCAACAAATAGCATTTTGCCTTTGTATTGTTCTGCTGATTTGATGCAAAGTCTCTCTAATCTCAAAGCCTTTGGGATTGCGTTTGTTTTAAGCTTTACATAATATGAATTCAGTAGATATACCTGTTAAATTTTAACGTTATATAGGGTTTTCTAATTGTTGAAAAAATATTTCAAAAACCTTAAATATAAATGCCGAAGCCAAAATTAGATTATCTTTAAGTTAATTACTCTAAGCCTCAGTTCTTCAGCTTCAAACAAAAATTGTGTTGCTCTTGTCATAAACTGCCCTATTAATATAGCATAGTTTAAATTTTTTGATGTAAAAATTTGAAACATTAATGATCATTATAGCAGAAATCAGGTAACAAAAAGTAATAAAATTACTTCAGTAGAATCTTAGATGTAAAGTAATTTGAAAATAACCATAAATAGAGAATAAGAGAAAATATTTCAAATATGGGTTCAGGAAAATATTAAATAAAGTTCAATGAAATTCTCTATAGTTCTGCATCTAGCATTATTCTAGTTCCTATGAGGCTTATTAAGAAAGTAAATAACATGGTCTTTAAGTTATATTAGAAATAACCAAGTGTTAAATTGGGGTTCATGAGAACAGCAAGATTCAGGGTAGGAGAGGATGACATAAGTTGGAGATGTTAAGAAGTTACATAAAATAAATAGGTGTCCTTGAAGGATAATAAGTCATATGTGAAAAAAGAGGCCAAGGGAGGAAAAATGAGGAGAGGGGAACAGAATGAATATGTTGTGTTCTATATGGGATGGTAATTTTCTTCAAATTTACTCATCCTTAGAGAGCATCTGATAAAAATAATCTCCTTTAAAAGGCAAGTTATGGGCTTCCCTGGTGGCGCAGTGGTTGCGCGTCCGCCTGCCGATGCAGGGGAGCCGGGTTCGCGCCCCGGTCTGGGAGGATCCCGCATGCCGCGGAGCGGCTGGGCCCGTGAGCCATGGCCGCTGGGCCTGCGCGTCCGGAGCCTGTGCTCCGCAACGGGAGAGGCCACAACAGAGGGAGGCCTGCATACCACAAAAAAAAAAAAAAAAATAAAAAAAAAAAAAAAAATAAAAGGCAAGTTACCTCCAAATATATTTGAATTTATGTGCATGGTCTTTTAATTTCATAAGAGAGGTGAACCACCACAGTTGCAAAGGTATCATAAGGATTTTTATGTTGATCATTCTTTTTATCATTTTTAATGTGGGTTACCCCTGTTAAAAATTTCTCATAAATCTGGTAGTGCTTGGAAAGTCGTTGCTTTTTTTAGAGACTCCTTTTGTGTGTGTGTGTGTAATTTTGAAACCATTTTTCTCTTTTTTGAATTATTAGAAGGGTGAGACATTGGAAACATCAAGGATCATGCATAAACCAATTCAAAAAAACATTACTTCAGAGACTTTGGGGGAAATATGAAATATCTGCCAGTGAACCAGCAGGCAGGTGATGTGATGTTTACCAGAATGCTGCAGGAACTGTAATGAACATTACTATTCCAAATACACTTGTTATTATTCAAATCAGAAAATGGTAACCTCATTTTCTGTCTCAATAGACTCCCTCTATTATGATGGTTGTACATTTTATAGATGTAGAAAGTCTTTTTTTCTTTTTTAAAATTTTATTGGAGTATAGTTTATTTATGTTTTGTTATAAATGTTTTGTTAGTTTCAGGTATACAGCAAATTGAATCTGTTATACATATACATATACCAACTCTTTTTTTTTTTTTTTTTTTTTCTGTGGTACGCGGGCCTCTCACTGTTGTGGCCTCTCCCGTTGCGGAGCACAGGCTCCAGACGCGCAGGCTCAGCGGCCATGGCTCACGGGCCCAGCCGCTCCGCGGCATGTGGGATCTTCCCGGACCGGGGCACGAACCCGTGTCTCCTGCATCGGCAGGCGGACTCTCAACCACTGCGCCATCAGGGAAGCCCTATCAACTCTTTTTTAGATTCTTTTCTTATATAGGCCATTGCAGAGTACTGAGTAGAGTTTCCTGTGCTATACAGCAGGTTCTTGTTAGTTACCTATTATATATATAGTAATGTGTCTATGTCCATCCCAAACTTCCAGTTTATCCCTCCCCCCCTTACCCCTGGTAACCATAAGGTTGTTTTCTACATCTGTGACTCTATTTCTGTTTTGTAGATAAGTTCATTTGTACCTATTTTTTAGATTCCACATATAAGCAATATCATATGATATTTGTCTTTCTCTTTCTGACTTACTTCACTCAGTATGACAATCTCTAGGTCCATCCATGTTGCTGCAAATGGCATTATTTCATTCTTTTTATGGCTGAGTAATATTCCATTTTGTTTATGTACCACATCTTCTTTATCCATTCATCTGTCCGTGGACATTTAGGTTGCTTCTGTGTCCTGGCTATTGTAAGAAGTGTTGCAATGAACATTGGGGTGGATGTATCTTTTCAAATTATGGCTTTCTCTGGGTATATGCCCAACAATGGGATTGCTGGGTCATATGGTAGTTCTATTTTTAGTTTTTTAAGGAACCTACGGTACTGTTCTCCATAGTGGCTGTATCAATTTACATTCTCACCAACAATGTAGGAGGGTTCCCTTTTCTCCACACCCTCTCCAGCATTTATTGTTTGCAGAGATTTTATGATGGCCATTCTGACCAGTGTGAGGTGATACCTCATTGCAGTTTTGATTTCTCTAATAATTAGTGATGTTGAGTATCTTTTCATGTGCTTTTTAGCCATCTATATGTCTTCTGTGGAGAAATGTCTATTTAGGTCTTCTGCCCATTTTTGGATTGGATTGTTTGTTTTTGTGATATTGAGCTGCATGAGCTGTTTGTATATTTTGGAGATTTTTAGAGACTCCTTGGTGGACAAATTAAATGGTGGTGTTTGCCGATTTTTTTCCCAACACACTTTAGGAGATGCAGTAACTGGGGGAAGGGGGCAATTCAAAGATGAAAGAGAAGCCTTGAAGTATGAAAGCTCATCCTATTGATTAGCAATAGGGTCATATTTTCATCTGAGCAAGAGCTGATTCATCATAGGAGATAGGCTTCTGAGAAACAACACAGAACAGAAAGCTCCTGTTGTTTTTTGTTGTTGTTTTGTTTTTGTTTGTTTATCTAAAGAATTTATAAATGTAACCTATGTGCTTCCATGTTGTGCTGAGTCCAGAGGCATAGGGCTTCTCAATTTAACTCCCTACCCAGGTTTCTCTTTTGCCCCTGTGAGATCTAAACATTTTGTGGGCAATTATTGAGAACTTATTAGTAGTCTAGAATTTGTCAATTTTTGTAAATATTCTCTGAATATTCAAAAGTAATGTATATGCTATGCAAATACAAATTTTGGTATATACCTCTTATTAATTCTATTATATTAATTTATTTGTCAAGAACTGAGTTATATAAAATCTTCTGTGGTAAATGGACTCTATATATTTATGATTTATCATTGTTTTTCTGATAATTTGGTTTTATTATATCTATCATATTTTATTCAGCCTTCTGATTTTTTAAACATTTCTTTGTTTCCCTTTTATTTTCCTGTTGTTTAGGTTTTCTTGGCAATTTTCTAGTTTTGCTTGATATTTCTATTCCTCTGGTGGTTATTTAAACTCATATTTTTCTCTCTATGTTAAAAATAGCATTTTATAGCAGCTTGAGTGCCCACACCATTCCAGTTAGCAAGCTGAGTCTCTTACATATATTATTTAATTTTTGCAACAGCCCTGTAAATATTAATACCCCAGTTTATCGATGAGAAAATAGATCCGTGAAGTTAAGTCATTTGCTTGAGAGCACAAAGCTAATAATTGGCAAGGCCAGAGTTTGAACCCACTCCTCCGTGGCTTATTTTATCCACTAAATTCTATCATCTCCCTAGTTTAAAGTATTTTTCACTCTGTCTTTTTTCCCATCACAACTTGTTTTAACTAACATGAGCTATTAGATCTAGATCTTTATTATTAGTTTCTTTCTTTAGGTATAAAATTTTCTTTTAAGGGTTATTTATATTTACATTAAATTTCACAATAATCTTGATAAAACTACTTTAACAGAATATGACATTTTACTGATTATATTGCTTTCCTTTCTTTGCAGTTAATCAATTTTTGCTGTCTTTGCGAGATACTATTCTATCTTCTTAAAATTTAAAACTTTATTCAGAATCTCTAAAGTTGTGGCTCTTTAATTTTTCTGTACAATTAAATGTATTAGGGTACTAAATGGACCTTTTCTACGTGAAAATTCATATCTTCTTTTCTTTTTCCTTTCAAATCAGGGATATTTTCTTCTATTATTTATTTAATTGTTGCTTCTCCTCTGGCCCTTGTCTCCTTTTAAAGCACTTTATGCTAGATGTTCTGGATACCTCCCATGCTGACAGTATTTTGTTCAGTGTATTTATCCTTCTTTGTAAATTTCCACTGAATTCTGGGAGCATTTGTCAAACATGTCTTGTAATTTATTTGCTTGTTTTTGGTGTTATCTAATTAATTTCACTTTACTACCTCCAGTAAAATTCATCTCTTTTGATTTTCACCTGAAAACTATTTTTCCTAACTCATGTCATTCTTTTTTTATACACGCAAATACTATTGAGAGCACAAATAAATTACTTTCTGCAAGATTTAAAGTGTTTGTAATAGTACACTGCAGTTGTTATGATCCCCCTAATTGTTCACTTTCTTTTAAACTACTAAAATGTTTCTGTTGTCTAGTAAGTTTTTTTCATTTTTCATCCTCACAGGTGGATATATTTTTTTTGAATTTTATTTTATTTATTTTTTTATACAGCAGGTTCTTATTAGTTATCCATTTTATACACATCAGTGTATACATGTCAATCCCAATCGCCCAATTCATCACACCACCCCCCCCATCACCACTTTCCCCCCTTGATGTCCATACGTTTGTTCTCTACATCTGTGTTTCAATTTCTGCCCTGCAAACCAGTTCATCTGTACCATTTTTCTAGGTTCCACATATATGCGTTAATATATGATATTTGTTTTTCTCTTTCCGACTTACTTCACTCTGTATGACAGTCTCTAGGTGGATGTCTTTTATGTCTAGTAGCCAAAGTTGAGCTGTGTTCTGTCAGAGATCATTTCTTTAGCTCCTATAGTTCCAGAAAAAGAGGAAAGTAGAAGTTTGTATTTTTTGATGTTTCAGTTTTGTCTGTGAAAGAGAGGCATAGAAGCACTTTGGTGTCTGGAACCTTCATTATTATAGCAAAGAATTCATCTATTCAACAAGTATTTACTGAGGGCCAGCTCTGTGTCTGACACTACTGGGCACTGAAGATATGATGATGAATATGACATACCCAGTCCTTGCTCTTATTTGGTTTAGAAACTCTTAGAGAAGTCATATATCAGATAATTACACAGAAATCTACTTAATTACCAAGAGTGGTAAGGGTTATAAAAACTTAATGGGTTCCTGGTGAATTGGAAGGACTGACAGGAGACTATTGTTCATAGTGTGGTGACCATAGAGAAGGGTCCAGGGAGGTAGGAGAGGTCAGATCATGCAGGGCTTCTTGGGACACATTAAGGACAATAATGAGAATTGTCCAATGAGAATAATCCAAAACCAGTGGAAAGATATGAAGTGGTTGGATGGTGTATTTAAACTTATATTTTTAAAGGCCCACTCTAGCTTCCATTGTGGGAGACAGATTGTAGGGACCAAGTGGATATGGGAGACCACTTTAGAATGTTCTTGCAGCCTTCCAGACAAGACATGATTGTGGTTTGGACCAGGCTTGTTGTAATGGAGATGGAACTAAGTGAACAAATTTAAGGAATATTTAGGTGGACAGTATTATTAAGAGAAATGGATAACCGATTCATTGTGGGGGTGAGAAAAAAGGATTTCATTTCCTTTTCTGTCACAATAGCCTACCATTGACGACATCCTTCTCTATCTGGCACTGCCTGCCTTAGTAACAATGACTTTACTTAGCACACTGTCTACTCCAGGTGGGAATGAGACTAAGAATGGGCCTCTCTTCATTCCACTATTTAGTGAAGTTAATGGCAGATTCTAAATGTCCCTATTTCCATCCTACTTGACAATTCCTGCTTCTAGGGGTCACAAGGTCATATGGCATTGAGAGTGCAGGTTCTAAAGCCAGACTGGGCTTGATATTTGTTTCTGCTACTTACTGTCAGGGTGATTTAGGGTAAATTGCTTAATTATTCTTGCCTCAGATTTCATACCTGTAAAATGGGCATAATTCTAGCATCCACTTCCTTTCAGTGTTATGAGGCTTGAGTTACTGTTTATAAAGCACATGGAACAGTTTCTGGCACATTTTAAGTATTCTAATGTTAGTTACAACTGTTATTACTCTGATTTTGGGGTGGCTGGGAATCTTGCCCACTCACTTTCCTGGCAATTTCTTCTATTCTTGCAGGAATTTTCTTCTCTTGTGTGGTTCCATGTATGCCATAGATGACATAATTAAAAAAATTTTTTTTCTGCCTTATGAGTAGTACACAATGCTTTTCCTCTATTAAAAATATTCTTTGCTCACTTAATTGGTAAATTGGACTATGATCACTGCCTTAGTAATAAATTCTGAACTAACTCTTAATGGTTACCAAATTGTGCCTTTCTGCCATATTTAGTTATTAGATGGTAGAGAAATGATGTAGTATGTCTAAGAAACTGGCCTGTGGACATCAGCAAGAGGCAGATATGTGACATAATGACCAGTTACAAAAGGAAAATATATCAGCATTCAATCAGAGAAACAGCCACTAGGAGATATATATTAAGAGATTTATTGCCTGACTTTGGCTTATGTAATGGTGAGGGCTGGCTAGATAAGTCTGAAATCCACAGGGCAGGCTGTCAAAAAGGGTAGGCTGGAGCTCTCTGGTTCAAGCTGAAGCTGCAGTCCACAGGCAGAATTTCTTCATCAAGGAATGATCACTTCCAATCTTAAGGTCTATCAGCTGATTGAGTTGGGAGTACCCTGATTATCTAAAAATAATCTCCATTAGTTTAATTCAATTGATTATAGACTTTAATTACATGTACAAAGTATCTTCAGAAATATCTAGAATAGTAGTGTTTGAATAACTGGGGACTATAACCCAGCCAAGTTGACACATAAAACTGACCATCACAGAAAACAATACCTGAAATCTTTTAGAAACTGTTTTTTTGTTTTGAGGGAAGCTTATATGGTCTAGAAATACAATCTTTGGAAATCAATTTCAAGTGACTGGAAAGCTTTTTCTAATACTTGAACTTTATGAATTTTAAAAATTACTAATGAGTTTTGCTATTTCAGCTATTTGTGCTGTATTAATTGACTACCCTTCTTCCTTCCACTATACCTTTTTCCAACACAATTTACTGCATTCTGATTCAGGTGACAGAGGCATCCATTAATTTTTGGTTGTGCAAGTTTCTAAATTGCTTTGTTTTCCCACAGATTTTTGAAAAAGAATACCGCCACCCACTTTCACTTTTTTGTTAACTCTTTTCTTCTTAAATATAGGAGCAGCTACAGTGTCTTCTCTCTCTCTCTCTTTTTTTTCCCTCTTCAATTTTAGGTCCCCGAATAGGCTTCTATGTAGTACTACTCCACCTCATCCATTGCTACCTCATGCAGAGGGCTGGTTCCAGATTTGTTGTCTTTCAGGTGTCTCTGGCCAGCAGCAGAGCCAGTCAAGAAAATAATCCTTTTACACTGTGTGGGTGGACTTTGTTGATCTTACAAAAATAAGACGGGGCACAGTCTGAGCTGAGACTGTCTCATCTATGTTGCTTTAGTTGTCTGATTTTAATTTAGAATGTTCACTTTTAGTTAGCTTGGTTTTAGTAAGTTAAAATTAACTGGGGGTGAAACCAAAACAACAGAAAGAGTCTAGGGGAATCAGTGACTTACTGATGACAGTCAGGACAGCGTGCTGTATGGAGAGGAGTTCCAAGAATCAAGGAAAAAGAGGGCTAAAACAAGTATCAGGAAACCAAAGGAGGGTCAGTGGTGTAAGAGAAAGAGAAATCTCAGGGAAATGGCAAAAGCCATAAAAGGAAACATATAGGGAGCAAATTTTAAAACAAATGATGTGATATCTGGAAAAATATGTCAAAAGGACTTCAAGAAAGGACAGTTTATTTTCTTCATCTGTGATATACTGAGTTCATTAGCATTACATTTGATCAAAAAATCCAAAGAATTATTTTTTCAGGATTAGTTTTTTTTTTTTTTAATTTGCCATTAATCTATTCCCCCTCTATTCACTCAAATCAGTATTTTCCCATTGGTTTATTTTATTTTAAAAATACAGTTAAGACCAGTGATTCTAAAAGCGTTGTCCCTAGACCACTGCACCAGATTACCTGGTGCAGTGTAGAAATTGTAGAAATTCTGATTGTCAGGCTGAGTCCCAGACCTATTGGATTTAGAAACTCTGGGAGTGGGGCCCAGCAATCTGTTTTATCAGGCCCTCTAGAAGCTCAAGTTTAAGAACTACTAGTTAAAATAAGTATAAAAACTGTCTTTAAGAATTCCAACTTTAAGCATTCCATACCAAACTTTTCATTTCTTGAGGTTCTATTAGAGGATACTGAACCTAGTGCCTAGTCCATTACTTCTTAGAGGTCTGTTTCATTACCAGTGTCATCTAGACCCACTTCCAGTACATGAATCTCTTTCTCACTCCTGAAGGGATGAACAGAATTTTTATTCTTGCCTGCTAAGTGGAAGTACAAAAAGTTTTTCTAGCATTTCTGGTCCTTTTTATCTTGTTGCTATCCTGAAAATAAATGCAATTTCTTTGCTGGTCTGAAGCACACATAAAATTCTTATTTTTAGGGATTTATATATTGCAAATGTCCTTTGGGTTCATTTCAATTGAATTTATAATTAGGCTCCCTAATACACTCATGCTGGGAAATGACTCTATCAACCTTTTGAAGTGGCTCACAGCATGTTTTCCTCGAAGGGATCCTCTTACAGAAGCTGTGTATTTTTGATCATTCTTTTCTATAGTTCTCTGTAGTTTCTACAGTATGAAACATAAATTAGACTAACCAGTAGTATCTACCTCCTTTCAGTGTCCTCTTCCATTCCTCTGGATTACTGTATTATTTTAGCCCAATATTGTCTTTTTTTTCTCTTCTGTTATCCTGTCAGATGTCAGATACACTCTCTGTGCGTCTTACAGATTCATTTTTTACATCCCGGCATGAAAAGAGGATGGGGTAAATGCAGAAGGATAATTTTGCTAGTTGAAAGCTAAGGAATTTCTAATGGCTTTAGTTTTCCCTTTGGAATAGGAGGTGAGGTAATTTATTTAGATAGGGGGAAGTGAGTGAATTGGAAATATAGGTATATTGGTAGTTAAAATATGGGAATACTCCTAAGCTATGCTAAGAGTCCCCATTTGCCTCTGTTTCTGTGTCCCACCCTTACCCAGGATCCCTAGACCTTTCCATGATCCAGAATCTAGAGGGTAGCACTGTCTGACCCAAAGCTACATGCAGCCCCGGTTCTGATCAGCGGATTCCCATTCCTTACTGGTAGCTAAATATTTTGAAGATTACTGTGATCAGAGATTTTCTGATAGAGGAAAATATTTGAATAGGTGTTTTATATAGTGGGACAGCGAAATGACCACAGAAATTCAGTAGAATTCCTGAAGGTCATATCAAGGGCTCAGTTGCTGGTGATCGTTATGACTTTATGGTTTTTATCATTATAGAATTTTCTCAAGTGAAGGCAAGGAGAAGGGAAGTAGTTGAGTTGATGAGGTTTGGAGTTTTGCTAGAAGGGTTCAATAAAAATACAAACAGGCAGAAAATAATTCATATTTCTACCATGTCAAGCAAATCTGTAAAAAAAAAAATGGGCAAAATTATGACCAGTATGGTGTCCTTTCAATGAAAGCTAAAGATGTCTAAAATACTCTGCTGGGAGTCTTCTCAATCCATGAGTCTGTATCTCACATTGTCTTTGAGCTGCTTTATAACTCTGCAAGTTGTAGAAAATTGATGGTGATGCAAATTATTTTTGTCCATAAAGATGCAAGCAGACTTTGTCCAGTGGAGATGTAAATGATGCTTATCATGTGGGTATTCATTGTTTTTACGTCTATGAGCAAATTCATTTCAGCATTTTTGATTGCCTATATCTGTGTTTGTTCTTCAGACTCTTCTTTGGTTTTATATATCTTACTGGATTCCTCATTAATTAATGAGTTAAATAAAATCTTTGGCAGATGTTTATGTTTGCATGAGAATCATGATGATATCTATATGCCTATATCTACATATCTTATAATGAACAGTTCAAGCTTCTCTTTTTCCACTGGTCAGGCTGGCATTGTCTGCCAACAGATGCATTCATTTGTTCACTTGATCATTCAACAAGTATTTATAGAACACTTACCATGTGCTAGCTCCTGGGTTTGGTTTAATGTCTCTATGGACAGCTCATGCCCTGACCTCTTAACCCCACTCACCATGCTGACATCTTAACATTCGTCACTTGCTAGAGCAACTTATTTGCTATGACCATGTATCATTTTTCTTAATTTTTTAGAAAGAAACACTTTTTTTTTTTGAGAAGTAGACATGGGACCAGAACCAAGACCTCCTCACTCATGGCTTGGTGCCCTCTTCATGCCTCCTTATAGGTCCCCGTCCTGGGATGGGTAGTGCCAAGCCAAATATTTATCAGTTTAATTTGTCTTCCAGAAAGGCAGAATGGAACTCTAGTGATCAGGGGAAGTTTACATGAATAAAATAAGCAACAGACATCTGTAAGTTTACC
Source organism: Physeter macrocephalus (assembly GCF_002837175.3). Lineage (NCBI taxonomy): Eukaryota > Metazoa > Chordata > Mammalia > Artiodactyla > Physeteridae > Physeter > Physeter macrocephalus. The sequence continues at coordinate 66,578,592 of NC_041221.1, forward strand.
AAGGAAGTGCAGTGAAGTAAGAAGAGCTGAGCAGAGGGTTTTTTGTTTGCTCCCTTGCCATTTTCCTCAGAGACCCATTTGCTTCTCTTTTCAGTCTGGCTCGATCCATTTATATTCATGTGAATGTTTGTTTCTCTTTTTCCTTGTTCATTTTCTCTGTAGCCTTCAGTTATTCCTGACAAGGTGATTTTAGCCTCATTTTTTGTTGGTTCTTATTTCATTTTCTTTCAAGAGATGAAAAATTCTACTTTTTACTGGGAAAAAAAGTATAGTACTTCATAAAACTTTCAGTCTTGCAGATTGGAGAAAAGATTTGTTGCTATATTAGGAAAGGTGGAAAGACTCTTGATAGAATAAAGAGAGATTAGTTATATTAGGAAAAAGAAAAAAAAGACAGAAATATGTTCCAATTAGAACCGTTGTCACCAAAAACATATTTTAATATATTATCTTCAAATTAAAATACTTCACAAATTTTAAAATAGCTGTCCCCATGCCAACTCGTAGTAATAACATTCCTCTGATTTGTTCAAGGTAAAGAAATGAAATCCCCCTGGGTGTTTTTGATGAAAGCACTGAAAATAAATTACACTTGAAAATTGTGTTCTCTTACAAATAGATAAACAGACTCTTTAAAAACATACGACAAGCTTTGAATATTTCACTCAAGTGCAAATTGTTTTGTGAAAAAAATAGTTGCACAGAAATGAATTTACAAACTGAATTTAGTTGTGAATTTAGAGAGTTATGCAGTCAGATCAGTTATAAATTTCATTTGGTAACAATTTCAGATATATTAAAGACAGATCCAAATTTAACGTCAGGATAGTAAGGATAAGAAGACTAGTTTAAGGATTTCATGGAAAACATGTTTTGGGGCAAAACATGTCTTATATTGTAAGACTCATAGGAGATTATTCAATAAAAATAAGTTTAAAAAGAAAAGGCAACAGACACTATCAAGTTTATCCAAGGCTCCAGGGATTGATTTTTCAACATGTGCTCAAGGAGATGGGTAGGGCATTATATCTGGCACTGATAAGGCTTTAGCAGGGTAAGCCAGTTAATCTCCTTTGTAGTTGTCCTTTTCCTGAAGCAGTTCACCTCTTTCCCTATGCTCTCCCTGCAATCTTTGATGGTCAGGCATATGCCCAGAGAAAACTTCATAACCATGGATCCTGAATCAGGTAGATTAACTTTGCCTATGTTGAAATGAATGCAGCAATTCCTTCAGTAGAACTAGTTTCTGAGACTCTAACCCAGGTGGTATGAACAACCACTGTTGCCACTGAGTTAACTCCCCTCCTATCTGCTAATTTAATTGGAAATTTAAAAAAAATTATCTACTCATATATGCTCTTCCTTTGATGACAAATTTTAGATATAGGTAAAGGCTGATTTAAATACTTAAGTAATCAGCTCGGTGCTTTGTGTCCACCTAGAGAGGTGGGATAGGGAGGGTGGGAGGGAGACGCAAGAGGGAGGAGATGTGGGGATATATGTTTATGTATAGCTGATTCACTTTGTTATACAGCAGAAACTAACACACCATTGTAAAGCAATTATACTCCAATAAAGATGTTAAAAAAAAAATAAAGTACCTGCTTAAGTTATTTATCAAAATAAGTAAGTAAATAAATAAATATTTAAGTAGAAAAAGAGTGGCAGGAATATGGGGAATAAGACATGAAAGACATTGAGAAGGAAGAGCAACGTGAACGTGTGGTTGACCTGTTGATGTAGGCATGGAGGAGATATCGATGAGGGTTTCAAGTCTTGAAAACTTGGAGGGGTTTTATGACAGAGTAGGTGGTTGCCAGTTTCAAATAATTCAAGGAAATCAAAAGGGACTACACTTTTAAAAGAATCACTAAATTTGTTCACTTAGAGGTCATTGGTGATTTTTGAGATGATAAACAGAAATTTATCTCTCATAGTTCTGGAGGCTGGGAAATCCAAAATCACGGGATCAACAGATTTTATATCTGGTGAGGGCCTGCTTCCTGATTTGTAGGTAGCTGTCTTTTTACTGTATCTTTACATGGCAAAAGGGGCAAGGGCGCTCTGAGACCTCTTATATAAAAACACTAATCCTACTCAGGAGGGCTTTGCCCTCATGACCTAATCACTTCCCCAAGCTCCATTTCCAAATACCATCACACTGGGAATTAGGGTTCAACATAATGAAATTTGGGGGGACACAAATATTCAGGCCACAGCAGGATTCCAGTACATTTTGTCCTGGTATCGAAGACCTAAGCATGGTTGCAGGGTAGAGAGAAATTTATAGAAGGTGTGAGAGGGAGGGAATATCAGGGAAGCAATGATGATAGAAAAAGGAGAGAAAAGACAAGGGTAACCTCGAAGATAAGGAAGGACATTATTTCTTCTGCAGTCAGAGAAGCAGTATAAGTTTTGCCTGGTATGGTGCTTCACGTTTATCTTTTCACTTAATCCTCATGCCACCTATAAAACATTCAGACCATTGTTACTATATTTTAGCTAAGAAAACTGAGACTTAGTATAAATCACACAGCTGATAAATTCTGAGCCAGGGTTTAAACCCAGGTTTCTTTGATTCCAGAGTGTGTGCTTATCACCATAGCACTAACATCAAATTGCCAGTTTTTAACCATTTTTGACCTATAATGATGTCAATTTCATAAGGTTCATCCTAATAGAATTAGTTGAGATCTATAAGAAATAAAGTTTGATGGCCTTTTGTATTGCCTAGAAGTCATACTGACCAACAACAGAATGCACTCTGGCTATTTTATGAGGAGAAATAATGTTATTAATGATATTATTGGCTTACAGAATTGCTAGGAAGGCCACGGAGCAAGGCCATGAAGCCACACAGCCAGGAACAAGGCTCTACCACACTCTGGGGGCTGCTCTGGAATCTTAAGATGACAGAACCAATATGACAGAAACCAAACTAATCATTTCTTACCCCAAAGGTGCCCCTTTCTGATTTTTTGTTAATGGTTTTATCACTATTGTCATAGTTGTACCATGATGAAGTCTTGGAGCTCTCATTTATCATATTTCAGTAGATTCATTGAGATTCAGTTTGGTTAATTCATTTCATCCCTACTTGCTTTGTCACCAAACCCTGTTAGTCTAATATATCTGCCATTTATTTTCTCATAATTCTCATAATTAGGGGCTTTTTTTTTTCCTCCCTAACCCTGCCTGTTTAACAGATGCCTGTTTTTCAAGTTTCTTTTCAAACCCCAGTTCTTCTAGGAAGCCTTTCATAGTGTACACAAGCTGAATCATCTGGCCTCTTTATGACCTCCACCCCACCCCATAACACCGGTCTTTATTGTGGTATAGATCTCAGTGTCCTTACATTAAAGTGTTGGTGTGAACACTTTATTTCTCCTACTTTTCTCCCACAGGTCAAGGCCAGGCTTCCTCCCATTCTTTGTGTTTCCAGTAGAACCTAGAACTGTCACTTACAGCAGGTGTTCAGTGCCTGTTTATTGAAAGTTCAGCAAACTTTTTAGCTCCAAAGGCCAACAAAGTGGTTAGTAACAGGTATTAAGCCATTATTGGCTTAATACTTAATCAAAGAAATAAAAATGGATAAAACAAAAATCAAAACATGATGGGTTTAAGAGTTTTAGGAAAAGTTAGTGAGAGGAAAATGGAGATAGCAAGAAAATAAAAAACCATTTAAAATATCTAACAAGCTTGTATTGAGTTCCTATGATGTGCTAGGTAGTATTCCAGGAACTGGGGATACAACATGAAGCAATTAAATAAGGTCTCTGCTCTCATGGAGCCTGTATCCTAGTGGAGAGAAGGAAGAGAGACAGGAAGCGGATACATATGTAAAATTGCAGGCTGTGGTAAGTGCATAAGCAAAGTAAATCAGGATAAGAGCCCAGTGAATTGTAGGGGTGGGAGGCGCAGCAATGGGTGGTCAGTGAGTGTATCATTTGAGCAGAGATCGGAATGAAGTAAGGGATTTCTGGGCAAACAACATTGTACACAGTAAGTAAACAACTTACTGTGTAAGTGCTGCAGCTTGTGCTGGGGTGTTTGACACATGCTTGGCATGTTGGAGGAACAGCAAGTAGACCAGTGCAGTTAGAGCAGAATGAGTAGCAAAGAGAAAGGTAGGAGAAAGAGACAGTTACATTGTGAATTAAGTCAGAAGGAGAAAAACAAATACCAATACCGTATGCTAACACATATATATGGAATCTAAGAAAACAAAATGTCATGAAGAGCCTAGGGGTAGGACGGGAATAAAACACAGACCTACTAGAGCATGGACTTGAGGATATGGGGAGGGGGAAGGGTAAGCTGTGACGAAGTGAGAGAGTGGCATGGACATATATACACTACCAAACGTAGGGTGGATAGCTAGTGGGAAGCAGCCGCATGGCACCGGGAGATCAGCTAGGTGGTTTGTGACCACCCAGAGGGGTGGGATAGGGAGGGTGGGAGGGAGGGAAACACAAGAGGGAGGAGATATGGGAACATATGTATATGTATAACTGATTCACTTTGTTGTAAAGCAGAAACTAACACACCATTGTAAAGCGATTATACTCCAATAAAGATGTTAAAAAAAACAAAACAAAACACCAAAAACAATTGCCTTGCGCTGTTGGACAAGCCCACTACTGTAGTATTCTCATGCAAGCAAGGTTCTTTGACACTTATGGGTTTGGGTGATTAGGGGTATCACTTAGTCACCCACACACCATGTTTCCATAGAGTAGAGGACTCTTCAGTTCTACCTGTCAGGAGGTAGCAGTATTGAAGTTATACTTCAGCATGGTGGGTGACTGTGCCAGCTGCTGGGCAACTCCTAGGTAGGTAAGATAGGTCAGGCTTGTTCTGGGTGACTAGCTGCCTCCAGTTAAGGGGAAAGAACAAGGAAGCTTGGATTTGGCCTTAGTTCCTCATGGCATCCTCTAAACCAGCTTTAGAGAAACCGTATCCTGTATTCTGTACGATGAAACTGAAATTTATCTGCTTTGGTCAATTCTTTGGGTACCTAGGACTTCCAGGGGAACCAGGAAGTGGTGAGAGAGGTTCATCAGCCCCCCTGCAAAGGCACTGCCCCAGCAGTCAGGCTTTTCTTTCAGCCTTCCTTTCTCAAACCTCTTTCTCATCTCTAATTGTAAGGTTTCCCAATTTTGGCATTATTGACATTTTGAGCTGGATAATTTTTTGTTGTAGGGAATTGCTTTGTGCACTGGGGCATGTTTAGCGGTATCCCTGGTGTCTACCCAGTAGATGCCAGGAGCAACCCCAGCCTCCAGATATTTGCCAAATATCCTCCAGAGATCAAAATTGCCCATGTTGAGAACCACTGTCTTAATGAAGTGATCTTGGAGAACGGAAGATTCCAAAAAAGAACAATGAATATGTGCTCCAAGTTACACAAGCAATTACTGTCTTTCCTGGGATGGCAGAAATATTCCATAGTATACTATTATTTTCCTCAGAAACTATAGACAGGCCCTTCATTTTATGTTCTTAAGATTCCTTTTTTTCAAACTCATGGCTCAGAATAATCAATACATTTGAAAATCATTTTTTTCCCCAAGTGAGAATAACAAGTCAAAAAAAAAATAACAAGGCTTTGCTTCCCGCCCCCCCACCCCCCGTGAACAGGCAGTTTTTCTGTAGTCAAGATGGTAAATGTCTCGTGCACTTAGATGAATTCAGCTATAGGGAGCCGATACATCTAGGTCAAACAGCTGTCTTTGGTGTATATTTGTACTCCGTCTGTAGGCATTTCAAAGTGCAGAAAACCTTCCCTTTATATCTTTCCCCCTATAGCTTCAACAGCACATTTGGAATTACCACATGAATAGCCTCCTTCGGGCTTTCCCAAGGTGGAAAGGACAAAACTGTTCTGGGAATTGATCCTTGACTTTTCAAAGATGAAGCATTTGTCTTCCCATCTTCACTCAGCGGGGTAAAGACATAGGGGTTCAGGGACTCTGTCACAGCCCCAACTAATCGAACACGTGGCATAGGGCATTCAGGGTTGAGCTGTCTTCATTCTCATCAGGTGGGATAGTATGCCAAACTTGTTTCCCATCAACCTCATTGTTATGCCATCCCCAATTCATATTATCAACTTATATTTGGTATTATATCTAACAAATTTTAGAAATGCCAAAATTTTAATGAACAACCCCAAATAGAAAACCAAATCTACATTATATATTTTCATCATTACTGGACTTTTGTTTTTCTTTGTTTTGCTTATTGGGATTCATGTAAGTTAACACAGCAAGCAGTTTTTCAGTTACAAATTGGCACTATTGTCAGCACTTATCCTTCTCCTCAATTTTGGAAAATTGTAAAGCCATTGATGATTTTAGAAGGCAGGACTCTGGTACAAAAGGACTTGGAAATCATTGTAGAATGTCCTCTGAGGCTATTCATTCAATATACTACTGAGATCAAATGGTCAAACAAAATATTGGGCATCTTCAAGGGAGATACTGAAAACAAGATGTTATCTTTCTTTTTTCTACAAATTATTATACATCTGTACTAGAAATATGGAGAGTAATTTTTGTCAGTTAACAACAGAAAGGATATTAAAGTTAGAAAAATCCAGAAAAAAAAAGGCATCTGAAGAGAGTGTGGGGTGGGGTGGGGTCGGCACACCCACAGGTGTATGAAGGGTAGGTATGGGGAAAAAGAGTTTGGGGAACTGGGGTGAGAGTAAGGGCTCCTATATGAAAATGTACTACAAATATTAGACCTCCACTTGGAAAATTAAAGACTGGGCAGAAACCTGATTAATATCAGTAAAATCACAAACAACATAGATAAGAGAAAGAAGGGCTTGTTCAGAAAAATCTTGAATGTTTAGGATGAGAGGAGCTCCTTTAGAAACTTGAGAGGGACATTTAATATAAATACAGAGAAGCATTAATTGGCTTAGTTGAGGACAACATGTTGAGACATATTAAGAAGAGCTATAGGTAGGAAATGAAAACACAAAAAGAATTGGGACATATTTATTTAGGATTGACAGAGTTATGAATGACTTACATGAAAAGTAGGACTAGACCCAACCTTCCTTTCTATAACTTTGATTGGAAATACAGCCCACGCTGGATGTGTCAAACATGGATCTGAATAAGGAGATTGTTATTTCCATGTCTTGATGTTGATGTTGAATGAAATTCTTTGTCATGATGTTTAACCACCAGCTCCCACACTTTTTATATCCTTCCTTTACATCACCACTGAAGAGAAAAATCTAGAAAAGTTACCTACAAAGCACAAGGTCTTTTGTCTGTAAATAAATGAATGGTCGGCCAATTTCTGGTTGGGTTGAGAGATACCTGGAAGCCAGATTGAATCCCTAGCTCCATTGCTGACATCTGTAAATAGTAACAACAGTGATTAATATTTATATATCAGTTACTGGGCCAGACACCCTAATTTAGTCCTCACAACAACCCTATAGGCAGGTGCTTCTCTTACTCCCATTTTACAAATGGGGACTCTTAGATACAGAGAGGTTAACTTGCCCAAGGTCATACAGTTAGTGAGTGAAAGAGCTGGTATCTGAATCTAAGGACTGCAATTCCCTCCTCTACAATCTTAACCACTTGTATACTGTCTACCTCTCTCCAGAGGAATTGCAGTGATTCCTGTGAAGCAGCAATTTAGCCAGAAGACAATGTGAAAACTGTTCAGTGATGATTACGAGTGAAGGAAAAAACCCAACAATTAGTTTAAATGTAATGGGGATCAGTGTAAGTATTTTCGGCTCCAAATATGCACGATATAGTTACAAAAGTGGAGATGGTAACTGGTCTAAGCCAAGTATCAATGTGTGGTATTATCTGGAAAACTTTATGGGATTTTTGCTTTTGCCCCCTATTTTCAGTAGTTAGGTTTATAAAACACTTCAAACTCTTAGTGTAAAAGTACAAATACTCTGCCAAATAACATTCCCCTTTAAAGTGACACTTTCAGAGGACTTCAAAGTGAATGTTTGAGCTAAAGTGCGTCTTAAAAATACTGTGACTGACCAGAGGTAGAAATGCTATGAGGTCAAAACAAGGTTATGGGAAATTTTTAGAAAAAATAGCAGGCACTGAATTATTTAGAGATGAGGGGTATTGTGTTTGGAAGAGGACTTTTCTAGATTTCCCATACTGTCTTCCCCAGATGATTTCAAAGAAAGCTGTGAAAATGTAGGAGCTGGTAGTTGAAAATAATGACAAAGAATTGAGTCCTAATGATCAAAAAACCCCTTACTAACTTAGAATGGCCATTTTCCCCTCCAAAGTATATGTAACTAGGTAAAAGACATGGTGTGTTAGCTTAGCTCAATTATTTTTAAGCACTTTCCAAAAAAAAACCTTTGGCATCCTTTCTTCAAAGAAACTTTCTGAAGAAACCTAGTATGTAGAACACAAGCTCAAGCTGATGCTGGGGTGGGAGTGAGGAGTCTGCTGGGGCTGCATAGACACCCTCCCTTTTGGAGACATCCTATCCCTCCTGAAGGCAAACTAGACATTTATGTGAAACTGAACAAATTTCTGTCTTAGCTTGTTGTTGTAAATTTTGGCTAAAAGGTTGAAATAATAAGGCATAAAAGACATTACATACACCCAGACCCCAAGTTTAACAATATGTATTTTTAGGTTTTTGTCAAGCTAGTACATTTGAATACCATTCTTATTCAAAGTAGGCTAAATCCATGTTCTTTAAAATGTATTGGTAAAGAACCTCAAACTGATTTTTCTTGATGCAGTTTCATTTAGTAGTTCGTGTCTTTCTGTTGCATTCTTTATGGCACCAATAGCTGTAGAATTTATAAAGCCTAGCTAGATGGCAAGAAGCAAATATGCTACAGTTACTTTGAAACTGAGTTTGAACTTGAATGTATGTAATATATTTTTTCCACTTGAAGAGATTGAACATATTGTGTTATCTGTACTAAAACCTAGCGTTATTGGAGAGAACGCTGGTCCTAAGAACCAAGTAGGTTAAGTGATGTATTGCTTTTATTCTTTTTTCTATCATTTTTCCCTTCCAGTGCTTTCTCATCTACTGGTCTCTAGGGAAAGCTCTGATTCCCCTTCCACTCTATTCTTTAGAATCCCAAAGAGATGGTGTTCGGCTATGGATGAGTTAATCACCCAACAAATGTTTATAGCACCTGCTTCTTGCTAGGCACTAAGCTCTGCTCTGATACTACAGTGGTGAGCAAACCAGAGGAGGTTCAATGTTCCCACCCTCATGGAGCTTAGACTCCAGAGGGAGAGACAGACATATTTACATAATTATAAGATATTGAGTTATGATTGTGACACGTTATAAAGGAAAGTATAGAAAAGAATAAAATCATGTACCAGAGAGACCTAATTTGGTCCACAGGAAAGGAAAAGCCTCTCTGTGGAACTGATGTTGGAACACTTAATATAAAATTAGAGTGTTAAGAGCTCAGGGAATTGAAAGTTAGATGAAGAAGATTTGTGGTTAGAAAAATCACAGGACTGGAGGAGCTGAAGGAACATATTTTTGGCAGATGCTGTCCTTGGTTTTATCTGCTGAAGGTAGAACCCAGATTCTAGCTAGGTACCAAGATTAAATGCTTCTGATGGAACTGAGCAAATTAAGAAGTACAATGAACTGGGGTATGCTTTCATATACATTTTAGGATTTTCATTTTCTGTGGGTCAATAGAGAAGGAATTTACTTTAGAAAAAATTAAATTAATAATATGAAGAGTTTTTTATTATTAAAATTTTCAATCACATGGAGGGTTATATAGAGTAATATACCTATGACTTATAGCATACCAGAACATATAAGATTTTTAGAAATTTCATGTAATGTCTCAAACATTTATATTAACATATTTCCATACAAATAACCCAAAGAAAGTTTAGTATTAGTTGTTTTATTTGTTTGTTTGTCTTTTTATACTGCAGGTTCTTATTAGTCATCAATTTTATACACATCAGTGTATACATGTCAATCCCAATCGCCCAATTCATCACACCACCATCCCCACCGCCCCACCGCTTTCCCCCCTTGGTGTTCATACGTTTGTTCTCTACATATGTGTCTCTATTTCTGCCCTGCAAACTGGTTCATCTGTACCATTTTTCTAGGATCCACATATATGTGTTAATGTACAATATTTGTTTTTCTCTTTCTGACTTACCTGACTCTGTATGACAGTCTCTAGATCCATCCACGTCTCAACAACTGACTCAATTTCGTTCCTTTTTATGGCTGAGTAATATTCCATTGTATATATGTACCACATCTTCTTTATCCATTCGTCTGCTGATGGGCATTTAGGTTGCTTCCATGACCTGGCTATTGTAAATAGTGCTGCAATGAACATTGGGGTGCATGTGTCTTTTTGAAATATGGTTTTCTCAGGGTATATGCCCAGTAGTGAGATTGCTGGATCATATGGTAATTCTATTTTTAGTTTTTTAAGGAACCTCCATACTGTTCTCCATAGTG
>NC_041221.1:66589688-66590281 GCF_002837175.3 Physeter macrocephalus
AAATATTTTCTCCCATTCTGAGGGTTGTCTTTTCATCTTGTTTATGGTTTCCTTTGCTGTGCAAAAGCTTTGAAGTTTCATTAGGTCCCATTTGTTTATTTTTGTTTTTATTTCTATTAATCTAGGAGGTGGATCAAAAAAGACCTTGCTTTGATTTATGTCAGAGTGTTCTTCCTATGTTTTCCCCTAAGAGTTTTATAGTGTCCGGTCTTACATTTAGGTGTCGAATCCATTTTGAGTTTATTTTTGTGTACAGTGTTAAGGAGTGTTCTAATTTCATTCTTTTACATGTAGCTGTCCAGTTTTCCCAGCACCACTTATTGAAGAGGCTGTCTTTTCTCCATTGTATAGCTTTGCCTCCTTTGTCATAGATTAGTTGACCATAGGTGTGTGGGTTTATCTCTGGGCTTTCTTTCTGTCTTGTTCCATTGATCTTTGTTTCTGTTTTTGTGCCAGTGCCATATTGTCTTGATTACTGTAGCTTTGTAGTATAGTCTGAAGTCAGGGAGTCTGATTCCTCCAGCTCCTTTTTTTCCCCTCAAGACTGCTTTAGCTATTTGGGGTCTTTTGTGTCTCCATACAAATTTTAAGAT
>NC_041221.1:66590449-66592412 GCF_002837175.3 Physeter macrocephalus
TCAGATTTTTCATCATTAGTGTATAGGAATGCAAGAGATTTCTCTGCATTAATTTTGTATCTTGAAACTTTACCAAATTCATTGATTAGCTCTAGTAGTTTTCTGGTGACATTTTTAGGATTCTCTATGTATAGTATCATGTCATCTGCAGTGACAGTTTTACTTCTTCTTTTCCGATTTAGATTCCTTTTATTTCTTTTTTTTCTCTGATTCCCGTGGCTAGGACTTCCAAAACTACGTTGAATAATAGTGGTGAGAGTGGACATCCTTATCTTGTTCCTGATCTTAGAGGAAATGCTTTCAGTTTTTCACCATTGAGAATGATGTTTGCTGTGGGTTTGTCTTATATGGCCTTTATTATGCTGAGGTAGGTTCCCTCTATGACCACTTTCTGAAGAGTGTTTATCATAAATTGGTGTTGAATTTTGTCAAAAGCTTTTTCTGCATCTATTGAGATGATCATATGGTTTTTATTCTTCAATTTGTTAATATGGTGTATCACATTGATTGATTTGTGTGTATTGAAGATTACTTGCATCCCTGGGATAAATCCATCTTGATCGTGGTGTATGATCCTTTTAATGTGTTGTTGTATTCTGTTTGCCAGTATTTTGTTGAGGATTTTTGCATCTATATTCATCAGTGATATTGGTCTGTAATTTTCTCTTTTTGTAGTGTCTTGGTCTTGTTTTGGTATCAGGGTCATGGTGGCCTCATAGAATGAGTTTGGGAGTGTTCCTTCCTCTGCAATTTTTTGGAAGAGTTTGAGAAGGATGGGTGTTAGCTCTTCTCTAAATGTTTGATAGAATTCACCTGTGAAGCATTTTTTTTCTGCAGTGTGTGTTGTCTCCTTTTTCATTTCTAATTTTATTGATTTGAGTCCTCTCCCTCTTTTCCTTGATGAGTCTGGCTAATGGTTTATCAATTTGGTTTATTTTCTCAAAGAATCAGCTTTTAGTTTTATTGATATTTGCTATTGTTTTGTTTGTTTCTATTTCATTTATTTCTACTCTGATCTTTATGATTTCTTTCCTTCTGCTAACTTTGGGTTTTGTTTGTTCTTCTTTCTCTAGTTCTTTTAGGTGTAAGTTTAGATTGTTTACTTGAGATTTTTCTTGTTTCTTGAGGTAGGCTTGTATAGCTATAATATTCCCTCTTAGAACTGCTTTTGCTGCATCCCATACGTTTTGGATCATCGTGTTTTCATTGTCATTTTTCTCTAGATATTTTTTGATTTCCTCTTTGATTTCTTCAGTGATCTCTTGGTTATTTAGTAACGTGTTGTTTAGCCTCCATGTGTTTGTTTTTTTTACATTTTTTTCCCCTGTAATTCATTTCTAATCTCATAGCATTGTGGTCAGAAAAATGCTTGATATGATTTCACTTTTCTTAAATGTACTGAGGCTTGATTTGTGACCCAAGATGTGATCTCTCCTGGAGAATGTTCCATGTGCACTTGAGAAGAAAGTGTAATCTGCTGCTTTTGAATGGAATGTCCTATAAATATCAGTTAAATCTATCTGGTCTGTTGTGTCATTTAAACCTTCTGTTTCCCTATTTATTTTCATTTTTGATGATCTGTCCATTGGTATAACTGAGGTGTTAAAGTCCCCCACTATTATTGTGTTACTGTCGATTTCCTCATTTATAGCTGTTAGCAGTTGCCTTATGTGTTGAGGTGTCCTATGTTGGGTGCATATATATTTATAATTGTTATATCTTCTTCTTGGATTGATCCCTTGATCATTATGTAGTGTCCTTCCTTGTCTTTTGTAACATTCTTTATTTTAAAGTCTATTTTATCTGATATGACTATAGCTACTCCAGCTTTGTTTTGATTTCCATTTGCATGGAATATCTATTTCCATTCCCCCACTTTCACTCTGTATGTGTCCCTAGGTCTGCAGTGGGTCTCTTGTACACAGCATATATATGGGTCTTGTTTTTGTATCCATTCAGCAAG
>NC_041221.1:66592840-66648588 GCF_002837175.3 Physeter macrocephalus
TCAGCTGTTGACCTTATGGGAGTTCCCTTGTATGTTATTTGTCATTTTCCCTTGCTGCTTTCAATAATTTATCTTTGTCTTTAATTTTTGCCAATTTGTTTACTATGTGTCTTGGTGTGTTTCTCCTTGGTTTTATCCTGTTTGGGACTCGCTGTGCTTCGTGGACTTGGGTGGGTATTTCCTAGGGAAGTTTTCGACTATAATCTCTGCAAATATTTTCTCTGGTCCTCTCTCTCTCTCTTCTCCTTCTGGGACCCCTATAATGTAAATGTTGTTGCATTTAATGTTGTCCCAGAGGTCTCTTAGGCTGTCTTCATTTCTTTTCAGTCTTTTTTCTTTATTCTGTTCTGCAGCAGTGAATTCCACCATTCTGTCTTCCCAGTCACTTATCCGTTCTTCTGCCTCAGTTATTCTGCTATTGATTCCTTCTTGTGTAGTTTTCATTTCTGTTATTGTATTGTTCATCTCTGTTTGTTCTTTAATTCTTCTAGGTCTTTGTTAAACATTTCTTGCGTCTTCTCTATCTTTGCCTCCACTCTTTTCCCGAGGTCCTGGATCATCTTCACTCTCATTATTCTGAATTCTTTTTCTGGAAGATTGCCTATCTCTACTTCATTTTGTTGTTTTTCTGGGGTTTTATCTTGTTCCTTCATCTGGTATAGAGCCTTCTGCCTTTTCATCTTATCTATCTTTCTGTGAATGTGGTTTTTTTTCCCACAGGCTGCAGGATTGTAGTTCTTCTTGCTTCTGCTGTCTGCCCTCTGGTGGATGAGGCTATCTAAGAGGCTTGTGCAAGTTTCCTGATGGGAGGGACTGGTGGTCTTAGAGCTGAGTGTTCGTCTGGTGTGCAGAGCTCAGTAAAACTTTAACGCACTTGACTGTTGATGGGTGGGGCTGGGTTCCCTCCCTGTTGGTTGTTTGGCCTGAGGCATCCCAACACTGGAGCCTACCTGCACTCTTTGGTGGGGCTAATGACGGACTTTGGGAGGGCTCACACCAAGGAGTACTTCCCAGTACTTCTGCTGCCGGTGTCCTTGTCCCCATGCTGAAACAGAGCCACCCCCCTCCTCTGCAGGAGACCCTCCAACACTAGCAGGTAGGTCTGGTTCAGTCTCCCCTGGGTTCACTGCTCCTTCCCCTGGGTCCCGATGCACACACTACTTTGTGTGTGCCCTCCAAGAGTGGAGTCTCTGTTTCCCCCAGTCCTGTCGAAGTCCTGCAATCAATTCCCACTACGCTTCAAAGTCTGTTTTTCTAGGAATTCCTCCTCCCGTTGCCAGACCCCCAGGTTGGGAAGCCTGACGTGGGTCTCAGAACCCACTCCAGTGGGTGGACTTCTGTGGTATAAGTGTTTGCCAGTCTGTGAGTCACTCACCCACAAGTTATGGGATTTGATTTTACTGTGATTGTGCCCCTCCTACCATCTCATTGTGGCTTCTCCTTTGTCTTTGGATGTGGGGTATCTTTTTTGGTTAGTTCCAGTGTCTTCCTGTAGATGATTGTCTAGCAAATAGTTATGATTCTGGTGTTCTTGCAAGAGGGAGTGAGAGAACGTCCTTCTACTCTGCCATCTTGTTTCCTCTTCCATTCCTCTTCTCTTGATAATAACATTCTGCTTTCTTTCTGGGAACTCATCTCACCTCCATTTTGTGGAGAACTGTGGGTAAAAGCAAGCTGTCCTGTCCCATCTTAGCCAAGCAGGAGAGGAGGTTTTGGAAGAAATAAGTTAACAGCTAGGCTGTGATCTTCTTCAGCAGTATAATTAATTGCTGAAAGATAGAACACTGTCAACCTTCTTACAATATCAACTCAAGGAATTTTTTCATTTCAAGGGTCTCTGTGGGTTTGCTGTGAGTAGATTACTGATCCATGAATATTCTTGCATACTTGGTTGTCAAGATAATTTATCATATAACCTATAATTTTTGATTTGCAGCTGCATAAAAGAAAGGAAGCCAGGCAGCCTCTCCTTTAGTTCCCCAGTGATAGGTAACTAGAAAGATATTTAAGTTGAGGGACCCTAGGCCCTGCAGTTTTCTTGTGTTTATGTGATTCGTACTCTTGTCATGTCAGTGCTGGTCCCTCATGACTAAAGGGTATCCCATATAGTGACTGAGACATTGGAAGATGTGTCTGGGGTGTCCAAGGCCTCCACGACCTTGTTGCAGTATGTTGTTGTCCCTCTTCTTAAGGCTACTGTGTGCTTTCTTAAGGCTAATTAAACTCAGTGATGGATAAGCCTACTGTATTCTGTGCACTTGGTTGACAGTCTTGCAGCATGTGACCCAGACTCAGCCAATGATACTTTCTCCTGGGACTTTGAATCTTGGGTTGGTGGCATATGTCCTAAATGGATTTTTTTTCTTTTTTAATTTGACTGGCAGCACAGCACTCTGACAAAGCTATAGAATAGTTCTTGCTCCCTGGACATCAGAGCTACTTGTGTTTCTGTCTATTTCCAAGCTTTTCCACGGATTCTGTTAGCATGCTCTCTTTCCAATGAATTCCTGTTTACCTAATTAATCAGAGATGGTTTCTCTTAGCTGCCACCAGAGAGCTCTGACGATATAGCTATGAGTAAGGTAAGTTCTCAATACATTTAAATTGTATAGTTAGTGTCTTGATTAGCTACTGCTCTGTAATAAATCACCTCTAAATGTGGTGGCTTGAAATTACAACCACTTATTTAGCTGCAGTTATGCAGGCCCATGGGTTAGACTGGGTTCAGCTGTCTGGTTCTCTTGGTCTTAACCAGATTTCCCCACATTCAGTATTTTTGCCATAAACATCTTTGCCACAAGCGTTTTTGCCCCAAACATTTTCACTGCATAGCTAAATGGCTGTGAGGCAAGTTTGCTATCATGGATAAAATAATGAAAAATAAAAGTGGGATCCTAAAAAGGACATACTAAAACATGAGAAATGAGTAACAAAGTTAAGAGGACCTTATTGCAAAATGCAAAATACTTGAATACATTTAGAATGTGTGTAGATTCATGCAGTACTGCACATATAACTGATTTTATTTTGTGGGTTGTACCTAAGCACTTGTCTTCCAAGGCTTTCGTTCATGATATTTTATACATTGATTGATTGATTGTTAATTTGTCTCCCTGTTTGGTGCCACACTTTTTCTTTTTTGCCAAAATTTCTTCCTTTATTAATAAAGGTATCAGTTTTCAAACACTAGGATGCATATTTGTAACTGAGCTTTGTATTGTGTTGGGAAAGCCTCTGCACTGTTTTTTTGTTAACATTATTTCACATGTTGGTTGAAAGATGTTTCAAAGTTCTATGGGAAATGTGGGTTTAACTCTGTGCCTTTGAGGCTCTTGAGGCCTCTTTCTCTTCCAATGTCGTGTGTTTCAAAATAAGAAACCCACTCTTGGGACAAATCATCATCATCATCTGTCAACTCAAAAAAACCCAATAGCGTTGCTAACTAGAAGAAATGCTAATGTATTCAACCAGATGAAAACAGACTTTCAAATCAAAAACTGCCAACCAGTTATTTTACTTTTCATGGAATAATTGCCTTAAGGCCAATTAGCTTTGGGCAAAAATGCTTGTGACAAAGATGTCGCTAAAGATGTTTATGGTGAAAGTGCCTAGAAAAATTTTCTCATGCTTTTGTGGTGAAATGCAGGTCAGGTGGGCAGCTTTGCTTCTGGAGGTTATCTGGCCATCTAGGAAGTTTCTCTGGGCTTGTTCAAATGGTGGCAGTGGGGTCCCGAGAGAATGAGGGAAGCATTATGTGCTGAATTGTGTTCCCTCAAAATTTGTATGTTGAAGATTCAACCCCCCAGTAACTCAGACTGTGACTGTATTTGGAGATAGGACCTTTAATGAAGCAATTAAGTTAAATGAGGCCATTAGGATGGGCTCTAATCCAATCTGACTGATGCTTTTTTAAGAAGAAATTTGTACACACAGAGAGACACTAGGGGTACCCATGCATAGAGGAAAGGCTATGTGAGGACACAGCAAGAGGGTGGCCAGCGTGCCAGGAAAGAGGTCTCAGAAAAAACCAAACCTGCCAATACCTTAATCCTGGACTTCCAGCCTCCAGAACTGTGAGAAAATAAATTTCTGTCATTTAAGCCACCTAGTCTGTGGTATTTTGTTATTGCAGCCCTAGCAAACTAATACACGAAGCACACAGGTTCTCTTGTGGCTTGGTCTTAGAACTGGCACAACATCACTTCAGCTGTATTATATTGATAAAACTAAGTCACAAGTCCAGCCCAGCTGGGAGGTCACATTACAAATGAGTATGGATATAGGGAAGGGAATAATTGTGGCCATTTTTGTAAATAAGCTGTCACAGTAATTTGAATGGTAAGGATGTATACAGAATAGAAATAGATATTAATGCAGAAAATGTTGTTGGGTACTTTAATCTGCAATTGAAATGTTTTGTCCAAAGCACATTTCTCTTTGGTGTGAATGGAATAGGCTGGCTGATGTTCATCCCATGGTCTGCCCAATGAAAATATGCCCACCTGCACCAAGGAGGCCCTATTATGAACCATAATGCCTTGACAAATAACCAGAATGTGGGAGGAATGGTATATTTCTTTTTTAACAGATCAAATCATACATTAGGTCTTAAAAACTTAGCATTATCATGTCTTATTAATTTTCAGAGGGATAGTTGCCCAATTCTTTTTTTTTTTTTTTTTTACTTTCTAGTTCCCTTATTTTCTTTTTTTAAACATTTTTATTGGAGTATAATTGCTTTACAATGGTGTGTTAGTTTCTGCTTTATAACAAAGTGAATCAGTTGTACACATACATATATCTCCATATCTCTTCCCTCTTGTGTCTCCCTCCCTCCTACCCTCCCTATCCCACCCTTCTAGCTGGTCACAGAGCACGAGCTGATCTCCCTGGGCTATGCAACTGCTTCCCACTAGCTAGCTATTTTATGTTTAGTTCTATTTTTAGTTTTTTAAGGAACCTCCATACTGTTCTCCATAGTTTGCCCACTTCTTGTCATTGACAGACTGGAGTGCTAGAAAGGTCAGGGAAAGCCCTTAACTTAAAAAAAAACAACAAAAATCTCTAAGAAAAATATTCTCCAAGCCTTTAAAGTAGGGTCTATGTCTCATTCCACCTTTGCATCTCTCCATGATAATGACAGTCTTTACAGAAAGGTGTTTAAATATTGAAGAATTAATACTGCCTTCTATAGTTGAGACTGCATCATTAGTTATGTCCTGCCTCATGTGGCTGGAAAACTTATTTACTTTGGATTGTAGAAATAGGCTTTAGTCAGGTCTAGAAAAATTCATGTGGTGGACTATAGAATTAAAGAAAAATTCACCACTTCAACCAATATTTATTAAGTATGTGTTCACGTTTAATATTTATTTAGAGGGGAAACTGGTTTATTAATAGTAAAAATTCTTCCTCCCTCTCCCTCCCTCCCTCCCTCCCTCCCTTCCTTCCTTCCTTTCATCCTCTTTTCCTATTTTATTTTCTCCCAAACAAAATTTCACATCAATGAGAACATTAGGGAATGATAAAGTATTTACTGAGGTGAAGTGGGGTGACAAGGATAGGGTTGGTATCTCACTGTGCCTGCTGTTTCACAGTTTGCACACCAAGCTCAGTGAGCCCTACCTGGTTTTCCAAATTCCTCTTCTCATCCTCACAGCTACCGGGTTTCCTCCCTCTCTTTCCCCATCCACACTCTGCCTTCTTGCTCCTGCCTTACATTTTCTAGATCTGTATCTGGGATGCTCAATTTTTCCTTTCTTCGGCAGAGCAATTTAGTGCTGTAACAGTTTTAAATTCAAACTTTGATGCTCCCACTCACTAGTTAAAACTGCCTACAGTAACATCAAAGGCCATTATATGAGGGACAAAAGTTTTACTCCTGTTTAACAAATAGAAGTTCCTCCAGATACCAAAATTTGCGTTCCTTAGAAGGCAATGGGAAATAAAAACTGACAAATCTACTATGAGCAGATGACCATAGTAAAATGCAAAATAAGCAATTTCTTACATGGCCTGCATAGGAGAGGGGCCCATTTACATCTTTCTATTGTGTTAAGTGTTGTTTTGATGTGTAAATGAGTTAAAATGATTCTCATGATATTTTAACAACCCTTATGGAATGGAGTCCTGGAGGTATTCAACTTGTCCAACCTCTAACACACCCACAGTTATTGTGATAATGAAATTAACTGTATCTGTTGAGAGATCTTTGACAAATGAGATGTTTACATAAAAGGGTGAGAAAAAGATAGTGGTGTTGGTGAAAAAGAAGAGTCTGAGTGGATGGTAGGTGAAGTGTTCAAAAGAAAAATTGGATTTGAAAGCCAAATCCCATACTGCTGTAAGGATACTCTTCTGCTCATTTTCTTTCCTGGAACTTTAGAATAATTTAGTAATAATCATTTCTTTAGATGTCTGTAGGAAGTTAAATAATGGGTCTGCTGCAATTTCAACACCTAAGAACAAAAAGTTCACAAACCATAGCATATTTGTCTACTTGAAAATTACCTCATTATTTTCCAGCTTCAGTGTGAGAAGGTCACACAAATTAATTAACAACATATGGTCAGCAACAGTCATTTAATTGTGATCTTTTGGGAGAAGGAAATCATGTACGACTGTCACTGATGTGAGTTGGGAAGCCGGGGAACGTCACGCACCTGTAATTTTATTAATTATTGGTGAAGACCAATATAAATAATGCATTTCCTATTTTGTTTACTAAGCCAGTGGGGCTCAGTATAGCCTGAGATAATATCGCTGCCTAAGACAATGAAAATCCCAGCTGCTCATTACCGATAGTTTGCCAAAAAGGGATCTGGCTACTACAAGTGGATTTACAAAAGTTCTGTCTGTGATCTAATGCTTAATAAATACAGCTTAATGATAATAATGTGAGCTGCTGAGATGAAAATACTTGTAAGGTAAGACCTGGTGCCTTTTCAAATCAGGCATGTTCCCCAGACTTCATGGAGCCATGTACACTTTAGAAAGAAAATTAAAGGAAATTTATGCATGTGTGTGGTCCCATATGAATGCTCACCAAAGGGGGACTTCAGCAGAGGAAAAATTTAATAATCAAGTGGATAGGGCAACCTGTTCTGTGTATGCCAGCCAGCATCTTTCCCCAGGTACCCCTGTTATTGCCCAGTGAGCTTATGAACAAGGTGGCCATGATGGCAGGGATGGAAGTTATGCATGGGCTCAGCAACATGGACTTCCACTGACCACTGCCAACTTGGCTATGGTCACTGCTGAATGCCCAGTCTGCCAGTAGGAGACACCAACTTTGAGTTCCCGATATGGCATCATTCCCTGGGGTAATCAGTCATCTACCTGGTTGCAGGTTGATTACATGGGACCACTTTCGTCAGGAAAGGTCAGTGCTTTGTTCTTACTGGGATAGACACTATTTGTTTTTCTCTTTCTGACTTACTTCACTTTGTATGACAGACTCTAGGTCCATCCACCTCACTACAAATAACTCAATTTCGTTTCCTCTTATGGCTGAGTAATATTCCATTGTATATATGTGCCACGTCTTCTTTATCCATTCATCTGTCGATGGACACTTAGGTTGCTTCCATGTCCTGGCTGTTGTAAATAGAGCTGCAGTGAACATTGTGGTACATGACTGTTTTTGAATTATGGTTTTCTCAGGGTATATGCCCAGTAGTGGGATTGCTGGGTCCTATGGTAGTTCTATTTTTAGTTTTTTAAGGAACCTCCATACTGTTCTCCATAGTTTGCCCACTTCTTGTCATTGACAGACTGGAGTGCTAGAAAGGTCAGGGAAAGCCCTTAACTTAAAAAAAAACAACAAAAATCTCTAAGAAAAATATTCTCCAAGCCTTTAAAGTAGGGTCTATGTCTCATTCCACCTTTGCATCTCTCCATGATAATGACAGTCTTTACAGAAAGGTGTTTAAATATTGAAGAATTAATACTGCCTTCTATAGTTGAGACTGCATCATTAGTTATGTCCTGCCTCATGTGGCTGGAAAACTTATTTACTTTGGATTGTAGAAATAGGCTTTAGTCAGGTCTAGAAAAATTCATGTGGTGGACTATAGAATTAAAGAAAAATTCACCACTTCAACCAATATTTATTAAGTATGTGTTCACGTTTAATATTTATTTAGAGGGGAAACTGGTTTATTAATAGTAAAAATTCTTCCTCCCTCTCCCTCCCTCCCTCCCTCCCTCCCTTCCTTCCTTCCTTTCATCCTCTTTTCCTATTTTATTTTCTCCCAAACAAAATTTCACATCAATGAGAACATTAGGGAATGATAAAGTATTTACTGAGGTGAAGTGGGGTGACAAGGATAGGGTTGGTATCTCACTGTGCCTGCTGTTTCACAGTTTGCACACCAAGCTCAGTGAGCCCTACCTGGTTTTCCAAATTCCTCTTCTCATCCTCACAGCTACCGGGTTTCCTCCCTCTCTTTCCCCATCCACACTCTGCCTTCTTGCTCCTGCCTTACATTTTCTAGATCTGTATCTGGGATGCTCAATTTTTCCTTTCTTCGGCAGAGCAATTTAGTGCTGTAACAGTTTTAAATTCAAACTTTGATGCTCCCACTCACTAGTTAAAACTGCCTACAGTAACATCAAAGGCCATTATATGAGGGACAAAAGTTTTACTCCTGTTTAACAAATAGAAGTTCCTCCAGATACCAAAATTTGCGTTCCTTAGAAGGCAATGGGAAATAAAAACTGACAAATCTACTATGAGCAGATGACCATAGTAAAATGCAAAATAAGCAATTTCTTACATGGCCTGCATAGGAGAGGGGCCCATTTACATCTTTCTATTGTGTTAAGTGTTGTTTTGATGTGTAAATGAGTTAAAATGATTCTCATGATATTTTAACAACCCTTATGGAATGGAGTCCTGGAGGTATTCAACTTGTCCAACCTCTAACACACCCACAGTTATTGTGATAATGAAATTAACTGTATCTGTTGAGAGATCTTTGACAGCAGTAATTGACATATGAACACTTTAATGTACATCTGCCCCCATCTGAACACTTTCCCAGGATTTCTCTCCTGAAGCTACAGTGATGGGGTGGGTGGGAGGAGCTAGCCATCTCCATCATGCCTCTTTCTGTTGGTTCTCCCAGCTCTTCCACTTCATTCACTGCCCCTAACTCCTGCTACCTGGATCGCAGTCCCTGAAAAGAAATTTGTCTTTGTTTCCCTCTTTGTTTTCTAGGGAACCCAAGCTAAGATACTCATTAAAAAAAAAAGAGAGGATAAGATTGGGAAAATAACAATACTGTAAACTCAAACTTTGCTTACTTTAAAGTGTTTTTTGTGCATGAGGTAAAGGGCTATAATTCCTTCTACTCAACATTCTTTGAAATATCAGAAAGATTTGTTATTTTCCATTTTTCCCCCCAAAGATTGAAAAAAATCCATAAGTGCATTAGAAAATAAAAAAATGTAAAGAATTCTTAGACGATAAAAAGCAATTGAGATTATATTATAAGAGAATCAAGAGCAGGGAAACCATGTCTCCAGATCCATCTCAAACCTACCTGTATTTTTCCATCTCCACTGTCACCTTCCTAGAACAAGGTATCTTCCCCTCTTACTGGGGTTCCACCTGGTCTCTTTGCTTTGCTCTTGTCCTCCTACAATTCCTTCTCTATGCTTTTCCCACCTTCAAGCCTTTGCAATTTATTGTTGCCTCTGCCTTGGATGCTCCTTACCTGCTTCTTCCCGTTGGCTCCTTTTAGTTCACCTTAAACATCATTTTCTCAGGTCAGAGCATCTTCTGACCTCCTGGTCTAAAGTCACCCTCCTCTTCTGCTTACCTCCCATCATTTCCTATTCTATTTATCTGTTACTTTCTTCATGGAATTTACCAAATCTGTTACAATTTTTTATTTGTTTGCTTCCACATTAATGGCTGTTTCTCTCATTAAAATATCAGTGCCGTGAGGGCGGGAACCTGGTCTGTTGTCTTTATTGCCCTATCTTGGGTTTTCAGCACAGTTAGTGACACACAGAGAAAGAATGACACTTTTCTTAGGGCTCTTCACTCAGTCAACGAGCACTGTACCAACTATGGAGCTAGATATTGGCAATCAAGGGGAAGGAAATAAGACCCTGCCTTCAAGGAGCTCTGAGTGGAGAAGAGCATGGCCTTTTATTTTCTGATGCATAGTTTGATCATTTGTGCTACATATTTGATTTTTTTACCATTAGACTTTACCACACTGAATGCAGAATCTCAATCATCTTTGTATCTGTACAGAGGTTAGCATATACCGTGAAAATAAAATCATATTTTTGATAGCATTTAAAAAGTTCTAAGGGAGCTTTTATAAATATGATATATTATTATTATTTTAATATTACTATTATTGTCCAGTAAAGTATAATCAGCGCTTCTTAACTATTTGTGAATTACCAAATGAGATGTTTACATAAAAGGGTGAGAAAAAGATAGTGGTGTTGGTGAAAAAGAAGAGTCTGAGTGGATGGTAGGTGAAGTGTTCAAAAGAAAAATTGGATTTGAAAGCCAAATCCCATACTGCTGTAAGGATACTCTTCTGCTCATTTTCTTTCCTGGAACTTTAGAATAATTTAGTAATAATCATTTCTTTAGATGTCTGTAGGAAGTTAAATAATGGGTCTGCTGCAATTTCAACACCTAAGAACAAAAAGTTCACAAACCATAGCATATTTGTCTACTTGAAAATTACCTCATTATTTTCCAGCTTCAGTGTGAGAAGGTCACACAAATTAATTAACAACATATGGTCAGCAACAGTCATTTAATTGTGATCTTTTGGGAGAAGGAAATCATGTACGACTGTCACTGATGTGAGTTGGGAAGCCGGGGAACGTCACGCACCTGTAATTTTATTAATTATTGGTGAAGACCAATATAAATAATGCATTTCCTATTTTGTTTACTAAGCCAGTGGGGCTCAGTATAGCCTGAGATAATATCGCTGCCTAAGACAATGAAAATCCCAGCTGCTCATTACCGATAGTTTGCCAAAAAGGGATCTGGCTACTACAAGTGGATTTACAAAAGTTCTGTCTGTGATCTAATGCTTAATAAATACAGCTTAATGATAATAATGTGAGCTGCTGAGATGAAAATACTTGTAAGGTAAGACCTGGTGCCTTTTCAAATCAGGCATGTTCCCCAGACTTCATGGAGCCATGTACACTTTAGAAAGAAAATTAAAGGAAATTTATGCATGTGTGTGGTCCCATATGAATGCTCACCAAAGGGGGACTTCAGCAGAGGAAAAATTTAATAATCAAGTGGATAGGGCAACCTGTTCTGTGTATGCCAGCCAGCATCTTTCCCCAGGTACCCCTGTTATTGCCCAGTGAGCTTATGAACAAGGTGGCCATGATGGCAGGGATGGAAGTTATGCATGGGCTCAGCAACATGGACTTCCACTGACCACTGCCAACTTGGCTATGGTCACTGCTGAATGCCCAGTCTGCCAGTAGGAGACACCAACTTTGAGTTCCCGATATGGCATCATTCCCTGGGGTAATCAGTCATCTACCTGGTTGCAGGTTGATTACATGGGACCACTTTCGTCAGGAAAGGTCAGTGCTTTGTTCTTACTGGGATAGACACTCTGCATACAGATTTGCATACAGCATTGCTTCTGATCAAGGAACTCATCTCAAAGAAAAATGAGTATGGCAATGGGGCCATGCTCATGGAATTTACTGGTTTCCCATGTTCACTATCCTGAAGCAGCTGGCTTGATAGAGTGGTAGGATGCCATTTGAAAACTAAGTTACCATACCAGTTAGGTGGCAGTTCCTTGCAGAGCTGAGGCAAGGTTCTCTTGAGGACTGTATATGCTCTGAAATCAGCATACAGTATATGATGCTGTTTTTTCCATAGTCAGGATCCATGGATTCAGGAATCAAGGGGTGGAATGGGAGTGGCGCTACTGACCATTACCTGTAGTAACCCACTAGCAAAATTTTTGCTATCTGTTCCTGTAACTTTATGTTTTGCTGGCCTAGAGGTCTTCAGTCCAGAGGGAGGAATGCTTCTACCAGGAGACACAATGTTTCCATTAAACTGGAAGTTAAGACCTGTCCACTGTGAACTCCTCATGCCTCTGACTCAACAGGCAAAAAAGGGAGTTCTTGTGCTGGCTGGAGTGATTGATCCTGATTATCAAGGAGAACTTGGACTGCTTTTCTACAATGGAGGTAAGGAAGAGTATGTCTGGAATAAAGGAAATCCCTTAGGTTGTCTCTAGTATTACCATGCCCTGTAAATACGGTCAACTACAGCAACCCCATCCAAGTAGGACTAATGGCCTAGACCCTTCAGGAATGAAGGTTGGATCACCCTGCCAGGTAGTGAACCATGACCAGCTGAGATGCTTGGCGAAGGCGAAGAGAATACAGAATGTCTGGTAGAAGAAGGTAGCTGTAAATATCAGCTACAACCACATGACCAGTTACAAAAATGAGGACTGTAATTGTTATGAGTACATAACAATTTTTCCTCCGTATTTATTATGATTACATTTGTGTATGTGTATAATATCTTTTTTCTTTCCTCTATTATTCCCTTATCATGTAAGGTAAGATATATTGACTTGATATCAGTATTTAAATATTGTTGATTTTACGTCATAGTATTTAAGTTATTAGATGTCGGGAGAAGAGTAAACATCACTCAAGGACTTTCCCTCTTTTTCTGGGAAAGGTATTAGTACGTTTTCGGTTGTATGTAGGATAGTTGTATCATGTTAGATGGAATTATGACCTTGTTATTGTTTTTTATGTGGAGATTAAGTATGGTTTAAGGAGATGCATATAGTTACCAAGTTGACAGCCGGTGGGCTTGTGATAGTTAATTTTGTGTGTCAACTTGACTGGGCTAAGGGATGCCAGATAGAAGGTAAAACAATGTTTCTGGTGTGTCAGTGAGGGTGTCTCCAGAAGAGATTAACATTTGAATTAGTAGACTGAGTAAAGAAGATTGCCCTCCTCCATGTAGGTGGGCATCATCCAATCTGTTGAGAGCCTGAATAGAACAAAAAGGCAGAGGAAGGGTAGTTTCACTCTCTCTGCTTGAGCTGAGACATCCATCTTCTGCCCTCTGACATCAGCACTCCTGGTTCTTGGGCTTTTGGACTCAGACCAGGACTTACACCATCAGCCCCCTGACTCTCAGGTCTTTAGACTCAGAGTGAATTATACCATTGACTTTCTTGGGTCTCCAACTTGCCGATGGCAGATCTTCCCAGTCTTTATAATTGTGTGAGCCAATTCCTCATAATAAATCTTTTTTTACGTATCTGTTATATCCTATTGGTCCTGTTTCTCTGGAGAACCCTGACTGATACAGTGTGTGTGTCTATGTGTCTATAGAGCTGGTATTTGATATAGAAAAAAATCCACGGAGAAACACAGAAATAAAATGTAAAGAAAGAATAAAAAGTTATTAGAGAATAAAAACTTATTACCCAGTCAGATTTCATAGAATCTGAAATCTAATAAAAAGGCATTTGAATCAAAAGAACCTGAGTACAACCTAAACATTGAAAATTAGGGAAAAATGTCCCCCCCCTTTTTTTTCCATTCCCTCTATACCCTTTCCTGATGATTTCATTCACTTCCAGAGCTTCAGCCCAGATGTCAGTGTATAAACGTGGACTAGAAGAGAAACTTTTAGCAAAAGTTTACCAGATAACATTCTATGAAAGACCCCTCACCTGAGCTTTGCACAGGCAGCTGCCTCTAGACATCTTATGTGGATACTCTTGTCCCTCAGACTCAGCGCACCCCAACCTGTACCCATCACTTCCCCTTGCAAACCTGCGCCTCAGTGCCATCACCATCCAGCCAGTCTCCCACAATAAGCCCCAGATTCACCCTTTTCCCCTCCTTTCCATTTACTCCTCATATTTGATTGTCCTTTGACTCCTGTTGCTTCTACCTCAGAACTGTCTATTAAATGCAAGCCTCTGTCCTCTGCCTCCCTTCCCCCTGCCTTAGTTCAGACTCTTATCAACAGAGTCCAACAGGTCTGTGCTTCTCCAGTCCTTCTGAATTTCTCTCCATCTGCCATTACTGCTGCCAGAACAGTTCCCCAGTCTGCAGACCACTGGTGATGCTCAAACTCCTCATCATGTCACAAAGGCCCCTCACAGCCAGGTCCCAACACACCTCTCCTGTGACAACCACTCACTCTTCCTAAAGCCCAGCTCTTGGGAATTCTCAACTACTCCCCCAATATGCCAGGTTCCTCTACACTTTCACTCCTTTGTATCTGCAACTCCCCCTGCTTGGAATTCCTCTATTCCTTCTTCCTGCATTCTCCTTGAAGCCACCTCCAAATGGGTGAAAATTTTGGGTACTGGTTAAGACTATGGGCTATGGAGACAGATAGTCTGGGTTGGAATCCTCCACCAACTTGCAGTGTGATCTCAGGCAAGTCACTTAACTTCCCTTGTCTTGTGTTCCATGTCCATAACATGGGAAGATCAATAATGATACCTATATCTTAAGACTGTTATGAGAGTTAAATGATAAAATATATGTAGCAGGACTCCACATCCCTTCTTAGAACAGTAAATGTATAATAAATGTTAGGTACTGTGACCAAAATTTCTCAAGGAAGAGTTAGTCCTTCTCACTTCTTGGATCTCTAAAGATGAGGGCTCTGGTATCTGGAAAATTTGCTCAGAAGGACAAGTGATATCCTGAGTTCCGAGGAAATTACTAGGGGAGTTTTCATAGTTAGGTCAAGGAAAATCATTCTTTATTTCTTCAGAGTCCTAGGCACTGGGGATACAAAGTGACCAGTTCGTTGAATAAGCCTGTTAGAACTAAAGTGCAAAATTATATTTTTCTTCCCTCCGTTTTTAAAACTTTCTCAGCCACTGGATAAGAACCCATCAAGTCCTATAGATATTCTGTTCACTCTTGAGTAATTGACATTCTCTAACCTAAGTCACAAACTCTGTCTCAATTCAGTCGAATTTCCAGTCTAAGACATGATTAAAGCTTTAATCTTGATTTAGTGCTATTTTGTTTCTTTTTTCCAGCTCTGCCTGCTTTAGGCTAAAAGCCTACAGTGGGAAAGTGAGTGTGGTGTTAGATAATGATAAACAAAACACAGACCTATTTTTCAAGCTCACTGTCTTTTGTGGGGACAGACGAATGGTAGATTGGATTACAGTGTGACATATGCTATAATAGAGGTATGCTTATGGGCGTAGCAAAGCAGAAGAAGGGTGCTGAAATCAAGCTGTGACATGAGGAAAGCTTCCTATAAGAGATGAAGCATGACCAAAGCTCAGTCTCACAGGACTGGCGACAGTTTCCAATAGCGGAAGTGGCAGGTGCAAGGCAGGAAAAGGATCATGAACCTAAGGATCACTTGCCAAAGGGATTGGGTTTGCCATAGATCCCAAGGGAGTTACTTTTGCCAGCTGTGCTACTAAAATGTATATGACCACACAATGTAGGCATGGAATGTGGTTTAGATATGGATTAGATTAGATATGGAAAATATTGTGGGTTGATATTTTGGGTTATCTGATTTACTAGCTGCCGGATCTTGGGCAAGTTGTTGAACCTCTTTGAGCCCTAGTTTCTTCACCTAAAATGGAGAGATTGTTACTCACCTCAAAGTGTATAAATTTAAATGAGGAACTACATATGCAGAATTCTTTGTACTATCCTATTGGTTCTGTTTCTCTGGAGAACCTTGACTAATCCAGTGTATGTTTGTGTGTGTATATGTCTGTGTGTCTATGGAGTTAGTACTTACTTAGTTTGGGCTTAATAATTGTTAGTTCGTTTACTGAAACTATCTCCACTCCCTGCTTTTAATTTATATTGAGGACAGATTGGAGGAGCAGAAATTATATGGCAAACTCAAGAATAGCATTTCTAGATATTGAGACAGCACGGACCTGAATTAGCAAATTGGTAGTGGGATGAGAAATTAGCAAATTGATAGAGGGATGGTAGTGAGAAAAACCACATATAGGTGGAAACAGTGCCCTAAAAGAAATAGACTAGCTATGTCTGTTGTCGTTGTTAATTTTCAATTACATTTTTATTTGCCCACTCACTGATTATGTTTGTTTGTCTGGCTTCAGGAGCCATCATCTTCATGGTATGTGAATGCAGCTTTGTACACAATTTGAGATCCTCAAAGAGAAGTTATTTCTATCAAAAAATGATTTGTACATCAAAATAAGCCACCACCTAGGAGATTATAACCTAGAGGCATCATTACTTTATTAGCTGAGCCCAAAATTGTTGGAGTAAGATTACCTCAGATGAAGAGGTGGCATATGATTCTTAATTGCTTTTGATTTCTAACACAGCTTATTTTGGTTTAACTAAAATACATGTCCATTTATTTGAAGTACTCTGCCTAGAAAGGTGGGGCTGTGAAGTGAATGCAAATAGAGGAGAATTATCAAAAGAAATATAGTGGAAATGGCACCAGAGGATTCAGAAAACCTGGGTTTGTTTCTGGCTGTGTCACTGACTAGTTGGGTAAGTGGAAAGGTTGCTTGTAGGACAAATAAATATGGTAAGATGAATGTGGGGCCTGAATGGTGAAGTAACTGATAATGTATTTCCTTTTGTATCCCCCCTCTTATCTCTTTCTTTACTTCATTATCTTTTACCTGTTCAAACCACTAAGCCTCACCTGTTACCAGAGGTTCACCTGGATATGAAAGAATTTTGTAAGATTGAGGGTGATATGCCAACATGAGTGTGTGGATATGATTATATTACTGGTTCTTTCTTTTTGTGACCTTCTTTTTGTTGTTAATACCAAACCAGAATTTCTTTTAGTGACTTTGATCTAGGAACTATTATTATTCTTAGTGAAAAGTCTTTCACATAAATCATATAATTTAAAAAGTCATGAATATTTACCCATATTATTCATATTTACTAATAACACTTCCAATGCTTTTGATGACAGTAGTTTAAAGCAGGTCAATATTTCAGGATAATTATTTGCGTGTTACCTGTTGCTGAATTTCTTCAGCAAATAGTACCATTCTTGGTTTGTGACTTAGATGACAGTAGAGAGTCAATCACTAATGTGAATTGAATGTGAAAATAAGGACTTGTTTGTTTCCTGATTCATTGCTTTAATTCTGATTTGATTTCTTTACACCAAAGGAAGTGAACATGTAGTAATCCAGATGGAAATTTAATATCCTGTCTATGCAGTACAAAATTGGAGTGGGAAACTGAAGCTTTTTGCAAAACATTCTTTATTAATATCATGCCAAAAATGTTTTTTATTGAATGTCTAGAAATATGGTCCTGTTGTAAGATTTAGTATACAAAGAGTTGTCCCAACCCAAATCTGTGCTTTCAAAAAACATATTTTCATGCTATGAGCTTAAGAGAAAGAAGAGCGAGCCTTTCTAGCTAACAGTAGTGGCTGAGGTACTGTGGCATTTTAAACGATCTTGAATGGCCCAGTTGCTCAATAAATCCTCTTTGTTTACTTTCACCAAATACACAGGAGGTTGGGACATGACACTGAGTTAATTATGGGTGCAGGACTTTCCAAAATAACACTGGGTTGAAGACAGGTTGACATTTTCAGTAATGCCATGGGTCAGAAAGGTAAGCTAATTTGGGCTCATGTAAATCTGGAAAGCAGCTTTATGTTTTACCCAGTAGAAGGAAAGAAACAATCCTTAGAGCCCATTGCAACACTGCCTTGGAAGGATCCTAAAGGCCATCTGGTTTAAACTGCAACACCTGTGATCAGGTTGGTTGGCTCTAGAACATCACAGAGTGCTTGACCTTCAGGGCCTGGGCTGGTCACAGAGCTGAAGAACCATTTTGACTCAACCAGTCCCAGAGTGCCAGATGAATCTGCTCAGTGGCCAATTCCCTATCTTCAAGGTGCACATGTGAATACTCACCTGTGTGCATGCCCCCAAGTGAACACATACACATGCACACACACCGTGGTGTGCAAAGGAAAGGCTTGAGAATAAGACTAAGAAAGCTTGTTTTTTTAATCTCTTTTCTGTTACTTAATAGCTATGTGGTCTAGAGCAAATCACCTCAACTGCTGGATAACTGCCTTTTGCCTCTCTGGATGTCCTATCTACCCTTCTCTAACCTGCTCTCTATCCCAGGGGGCTGACTTTTAAGGACTACATCAGAAGTCTTCCTAGTCTGGTTTCCTGTTGGGTTTGGTAAATGCTGAGCCCCAGCAGGAGCCTGGAGGGAGGGATAACAGTGAGCTTGGATGTTTTTCTGTGAGCTCACCTTGGGCTGACTCTGTCCCTCAACCAAAGGTCATAACTACCCTTGGGCATCAAGGTC
The DNA here is from genome assembly GCF_002837175.3 of Physeter macrocephalus. Classification (NCBI taxonomy): domain Eukaryota; kingdom Metazoa; phylum Chordata; class Mammalia; order Artiodactyla; family Physeteridae; genus Physeter; species Physeter macrocephalus. The sequence continues at coordinate 66,611,186 of NC_041221.1, forward strand.
ACATTATCCTTATGTGACCCTCCCTGCTGACCCCCTTTACCCCTCACCCACATAGTCCCTACCTACCTTACAAGCTGAGGATTTTCCCTTGATAAATAATCTCTTTACTCAACTCTCTTTGAATTATCTTAATTTGGTTGTACCAACTGTTTCCTGCTGGCACCATGACATACTGTATATTTAATGGACTATTATGAGAAGATCTCTTAGTTTATGTCACTGTTCATCAAAGAAGGGGCCATGGTGAGTCAGTGATGACTGCCATGAGCTCAGCTAGAGGGAGGTGAGCATAGATGTCCAGAATTAACTCTTTCACAAGTCTCCTCTGGTTCTAAATGTTCTATGACTCAATGTGTAAGAAACTGAAGGAAGCCTATTACATTTTGGACTTTTATATTACTATGGGGAATCTGGACTGGGATGATTAGACAAATGTAGTTTAAAGGAAGTTACAAGCAAGGTGTGCCTATGAAAACCAGAGATGAATCCATATACTCAGAGTCTTCCTGTAAAGAGTGCCTCTCAACTATTGTTCATTATTTTCAGTATTGCATTATTTTTCACCAAGTATTGCTTTTTTGTTAAGTGTTAATTCTAGGTCATTGTTTTCTTATATGTAGCAATATACAGATTATAAAAAATATACAATAGTTAGACAAGCCTCGTTTGGCAATATGGCAAAAGTATTTACTACCAATTAGGAGTATTAAAAACCATTCCTAGGGCTCTGGGTGTATTCTCTGGATTGCAATTCTTTTTACTTTCCCATCTACCTCTCAAGTTAAAACAGAAACTGCTTATACTCATGAACTTTGCCTAGTAGTAATACCCTTGGGCTTTCTCGTAAATTTTCCAAGAGTGTATATATGGTCAGAAAAGCCAAATGTGCCTATTTCAGCCCTCACTGTGGTAAGACTCATGAGATGATTTGGGGTCACCTTTCTCCTGGTAAGGTTTTTATCCAGTTTCACTTTCAAAAAGGATCAATGACCAAAACTACTTACGATCCACAGCGTGAGTAAAAACTTTAAAGGAATTTTTCTGTTAGAAAAAGTTACTAGAGCATTCCTGTCAAGCGTCTATCTTTGTGGGATTTGATCATTTGAACACTCAGTAGTTGATAGAATTTGACAGCTGCTGCAGCTGTCTTTTTTTTTTTTTTTTTTTTAAAGATACTCCTTTAAGGGCCTTATATCATGGTTCTCCTCTCAAAACAGTGACCCAGAGCACTTGCCACTTTTGCCCACAGAAGCTAAACCTACTAGTTACTGGGAAAGAACATATTACTTGGCTATAGGATGCTAATAGTAAAAATAATTCTTCTTATCTTTGTTTTCCAAATTCCTTTCACACATGCTTGGTTATGTTATCTTTGGGATAATGTAATGAGGTTCTTAGGGAAAGTGCTTTATTTTTGGTTTACAGATAAGAAATCTGAGGCAGAGAACTGTTATTATCAGGCAGCACTAGAACCCTAGATTATTAGTTCATAATAGGCTTTAATTTTCATTTTCATGAGTTACTCATATTTAACATATGCCACATAATTTAACCATAGGAGAGCATTCCCCATTCATATTTAGGCTCCTAAAAAAGGTCTAGTAGTTGAAGATAATACTCTCCACTTTCAAGATGCCCAATATTTTTAATGCTATTTTTTCATCTATATATTCCAACTTGAAGCACCAGTGTGATTTGGTGCTTTGAGACAAGGCACAGACCATTAAATAGGCTTGGGATTTTGTATCCCTCACTAATCCCCTCCCAGCCCCTTTCTGCTTATTTCTTTACCCTGCAGCAAAGGCTGAGATTCTTCTCCACATGAGCCCTGTATTTGGATTTTAGAGCATATGGGTCATAGCACCACAGTAAAAGGAAAATAAAGATTTATACAGATGACTTTGGCAATTCCAACCCTCTTTGTTCCAAAGAACAAAAATTCCTTTGGCATGTTGTGTCAAAGGACTTGCTTGCACCACCTTCATATCCTTTGCAGGAAATGTATATAATTGAGAAGATCTCATCTAGAAAATCTAGAGTAATTATACTAATGAGCAATAAAAAGGAGCTGGACCTGCTGATCCCAGAGATCCTTTCAGCTTTAACAGCCTGGAATTTCAAGTATTAACAAAGAATTTGATCTCCAAATGATTGAGCTATTGTGTGTTAGAGAGCAAAGGGGCATGAGGAAGGGAGGGTTTCAATGTCCATGTGACCTAAGAAATGAGGATTGAGAGAGAGAGCAATCCCAGGATGAAGGAGCCATGATGAAAAATATTATAGAAGCAAACTTAGAGAAATCACAGATAGTCATAAAGCTGAAGTTTGACTGGGAATGGAGATAATTACATGGACTTGGAACAGAGGAATTGGGAACCAAAATGTCAGCATAGTGCCGCATTCTGGAATCTAAGCCTGTGGGTTCAAATCTCAGCTCTGTCCTCAACTCTACATCTGTCCGTATGTGATTCAGTACCGAACAGCACACACACCTTAGAGCAGTGATTTCCAACCTTATTTGGGTATTAGAACACTAGACTCATCTGGGGAGTTTTGAAAAAATACAGGTGGCTGGGCCCACTTCTGGAACAGTTCAATCAGAATCAGGGACTCGTTGGGGACTGGGGTGGTGGGGGAGATAGGCTTGAGAGCCTGGTTTGAAAGCCACAGGTTTATAGCCATGATTCTCACATTTTTGTTTGTCAAAATCAACTGGGGTGTTTGTTAAAACAGATTGCTGGGCTCTACCCTCATTGAAAGTGTTCCTGGTGAATTTGAGGTTCTTTCTTTGTCACGAAAGGATTCAGAGATGCAGTGATAGGTAAGAATCAGATTTATTTAGAGAGAAACACACTCCATAGACAGTGTGGGCCATCTTGGAAGGCAAGAGACAAGAGGCTTCGAAATATGGCATGGTTAATTTTTATGGGCTGGGTAATTTCATAGGCTAATGAGTGGGAGGATTATTCCAGTTATTTTGGGGAAGGGGCGGGGATTTCCAGGAATTGGGCCACCTCCCACTTTCTGGCCTTTTATGGTTAGCCTCAGAACTGTCATGGCGTTGGTGGGTTTGTCATTTAACATGTTAATGTGTCACAATGAGCTTATAATGAGGCTCAAGGTCTAGTGGAAGTCGAATCTTCTGCCATCTTGGACCCAGTTGGCTCTCACTAATTTTTGTCATGTACTATGGCTATGTCATTCTTTTAGAGTTGTACCCTGCCCCCTTCCCTCCTGTTTCAAAAGTGAACATCATCAGGTCAAATAGTTTGTCCATAGATCAGAGTGTTGCAGGAAGGGACATCTCTTCCAGGGCTCAAGAGTGGACTCTTAGAGTGTTAGAGTGGGTCTAACACTCAGAAATGAATTGTCCAAAGAGACACATGTGCTGACAAAGAGACTTTATTGGGAAGGGCCACCTGGGCAGAGAGCAGTAGGGTAAGGGAACCCAGGAGAACTGCTCTACCATGTGACTCGCAGTGTCAGCTTTATGGTAATGGGGTTAGTTTCCTGGTTGTCTCTGGCCAATCATTCTGACTCAGGGTCCTTCCTGGTGGCAAGTGCATCACTCAGCCAAGATGGATTCCAGCGAGAAGGATTCTGGGAGGTTGGTAGGTATACGGACTGGCGTCTCTTCTCTTCTTTTGACTTTTCCCAAATTCTTCTGGTTGGTGGTAGCTTATTAGTTCCAAGTTCCTTACCAGGATCTCCTGTTTTAAGATAACTCATGCCTGGCCAGGGTGGTTTCAGTCAGTGGTTCCCCTAACAAGAGTATTCAAATCTATGACTATCCTAAAAATACCTGATACTTGATTTTATTAAATATAAACAATGACACAAGAGGAGCACGAAAAGAAGATGAAGCAGAATAATTCTATGTAAGATGAAAGACAAGTTGAACTCTAGCACATACATGGAATTGAACAGAATTCAATTGTTAGGAATTTTGTGGTTAAAGTCCCACACATTTTCCTTCCCCTCATAAGTTGAATTTGTAGATTGACTCCTCGTGACACCACAGGTCACCTTTGAAATGTTGACTTCAGTTGATTTTCTCAGGTGAGAAATGAATTTTATTAAATATTCCAAGAATATCTCACATACTAGAAAGAAAAATATGATTGCTATCAGGTGATAAACATTACCATGAAAAGAGACCACTGTAGATATGAAAAATCTAGCCTAAAGCGTACAGAATACAGTCTGAACAATGTTGTAATGGCAGAATAAATAGAATTCCTGCTTGTTTGCTCTTACTGATGTCTTTTCAGAGGATCTGGAAAGCTTTGTGTATGGTGTGGTTTTTTTTTTTTTTTTTTTTTTTTTTTTTGTTCTCTCATTTAATGAGGTGGAGTGTTCTCTACTCTAGAGCCTTGTCACACAAGATGTGGTCCACAGACCTGGAAATGTGTTAGAAAAACAGGATATCAGGTTTTTTCATAGACATATAAAATCAGAATTTACATTTTCACAAAATTCCTGGGTGAGTTATATGCCTTTTTAAGTTTCAGAAGCTGTGCTACAACATTCCAACATTGTAAATCAGGGGTTGTGATTTAGAAGCAGATCATAGTCTAACAGAGAGCATGAAGATACGTTTCCCTAGATACTGCTCCAGTTAAGATATGCGTTGGGTGCAAACAAATAGGCAGAGAAAAAAAAATGTTAAAGAAGAAAAACCATAGTTGGTTGTCCTCCATCTGCCTTGGCCACACAGTGTAGAAATTTGGGCCTATATTGGGTGAGAAAAGTTTCAGAGGATGGTGAGACACTTTCATGGCATTAGCTGAGGCCACTGGCTATCTTGGTTCTAGTTGCTTTATCTTTCTAAGGTGAACCAAGTCCTGATAGAAAAACAGGGGAGTGAATACAAATAATAAAAGCAATCCCATTGTAACTGGTTTTTAAAAGTTTATCCTAACGGATACAAACATGCAAGGGTCTAATTTCTTCTCAGCCAGTGCCTTTGACATTATTCTGTTGAATCTGGCTTTTCTAGATCTTAATAACATCTTTGTCAGATCTCATACCTTCCAAATAAATATCAGTTATTAAGTCTAGTCCAGTCCAATATAAAACTTCAATCACACCTACCCCCTCTTCCTAGCTCAGGGTTCATCAGTGGCCTGAGGGGGCATGCAGCATGGGGGGGAAGGAGGCCCTTGCTATTAAAGTCCACTTCCCTCCCCTTTTCCTCCTCTGGTGTGTTGGGCTAGGGAGGAAGGAGATGGAATGAGAGGGAGAAGATAGAAATAGATGTATGGACACATGTGTAAGCTTTTTAGGTGGACTGTGGGAGGGACTCCCACTTCATAATTACTCTCATGGAAGATCCATCTCCAGCTCATACTTTTCCCTTGGCCTCCAGATTGCTTCACCATTAGTATATCACATGGCCATAAGCTCCTGCTGCTTCCTGAAGCAACAGAGAGCCCTCCTATTTAGGGTGTGAGCTCATGACTCAAGCCTTGCTACTACGTTCCAGTGTTCTCTTGACATATGAGAGACTCATACATCACTCATACCTCACACATCACTCACATACTCAAACATCACCAGTCACCACATGGCTTCCGTTCCCTTCCTTCACTTTTGCCATCTGTGTTCAACTTTCTTGTCTGTTCAGATTAGCAGTAACACTGGGAATGAGATGCTAGTCTCTTTTTCCTGTAGACACCCCCAAATCCTACAAGTGGTCCTTTTGGTGGAGCCCTCACTGGGCTTTGGTGGATGAGCACTCACTTTCCTTCCTCCTTCCGTGAGGAAACGCTTCAGTACCCTGATTAGACCTTAGAATCAGTCATGTGTGAGTCTGTGGATCCTCAACCCCTTCTTCCCTTTCTCCCTCTCTAGTTTTCTGTTTCTGTCTCAGGGGAGAGTCCTGAGGGATGTTTTGGAGCAACAGAGAGAATATATACTCACCTTTTACAAGAACTTGGAGGGGCTGTCTTGCTCCCCAGTTGCTTGTACGTTTATTTAGGTAGTGTGTTATTGGACAGTTCCGTGTACTCAGTCGTGAAGCCTCACTGCCAATGCCAGAATAGTAGGAAAGGTTCTACTCAGCAGCCCTTTACATTATAATATACACTATCTATTGATGAGTTCCTTTATACTAATTGTATTAAGCCTTTTATGTATTCTATTTCACTTAATCCATATGACAATACCATATGATAGTTCTATTGTTATTCTCATTTAAACAGTTAAACTCTGTAATGGACTTCTATTATATCTGGATGCACAAAAATATTTTTAAAAGCCTTCCCGTTTTGTAATAATTCCATTGAATTATGTCTTACTATCCCAGTGAGGAGACTAACAAATGAAAACTTTGTTTTTGGAGAAGAATAAGTGATTTAGATTCTACCCATCAGATATACCTGCAAGAGACTTCATACAGAATTGAGTCACGTGGAGGGAAGAGGCATGGTGCTGAGTTTCCATTTTGCAGGAGGTACTGAGACAGAGAAAGTGTCTTAATCCGTTTGGGCTGCTGTAACAAAATACCACAGGCTGTGTAGCTTATAAACAACAGAAATTTATTTCTTCCAGTTTTGGAGCCTGGAAGTCCAAGATCAGGGTGCCAGCATGGTCAGGTGAAGGCCCTCTTCTGGGTTGCAGACTTCTCATTGTATCCTCACATGGCAGAGAAAGGGCAAGGGATCTCGCTGTAACCTCTTTTATAAGGGTTCTAATCCCATTCATGAGGGCCCTGCTGTCATGACCTAAACGCCTCCCAAAGGCCCCAAATCCTAATACCATCACTTTGGGGGTTAGGATTTCAACGTACAAATTTTGTGGGGGGACACACACATTTAGACAATTGCACTGAGGAAGGCTCTATTACTGATGGTGATGGTAGCAGCCCCCTGACTTAGGCACTTTCTGATGGTGGCAGAGGCAGCAGTTTCCTTCTTGGTAGGTTGGTTCTGAGATGTAGCTCTGGGTGCCCTCCCGAGAAGCTCATCTTGGATTCTGCCTCTTCAGCCTTACAAAGATTCTGTGGGCTCTCTCTGTCTTTCTCTCTGCTTAAACCAGTAACACAGGGTTTGTTGGCTACAGCAAAGCACCCTGGCCAGAACAACAACAGAACCAATATTGCTTCTATTCTTCATATTTGAAGAGGGAAAAACTGTAGACATTAATGTGTTTTATAAAGACAATCCTTAGAAAAATCTGAAAGTCAGGACTATCAATGGTTATAATATTTCTCCACTACCAATAGATATAGCTTTACTCTAACAGTGTTCTATTGAAACTAAGACGCTTATGAGGAAAATATTTTAGATAACATGAAGACTCACTCTGGGTTTAAAATATCATATTTACGATTTTGCTTTTGCATTGATTTGCTGCATATGATTCAGCAAATTTGTTTCGCTGAAGCATAGGATCATGGGGTGAAAAATCAGAAGACCTGTTTGAGTTCCGGCACTGCCCTTTATTAGTTATGTGGTCTTAGGCAAGTTTATTAACTGCTTTGAGACTCAGTTTTCTCATTATAAAATTGAAATAATCATCACAGTAGTATTTTCCATCCATACAAGTTTTCTGGAAGATCAGATAAAAATGTTCTGTGGGCAATGAAAAGCTAAAATAAATAAAATAATAATTATTATAGCTATGGTCTTTTGAATAATCTCTGTGAGTAGAAAATGGTGGAAAATAAACGCCAGACTTATTTATAATTTATTATATATAATGCCAGATATATTTATAATTTATTATAATTTAATTTATTATAATCGGGCTTTTCTCTAAAAAGCCAGATTACTAGGAGAAAAAAGGAAAGACATTTTTAGGAAGGCATAGAGAACATATATATTTCTTTGCATGCAAATGTCTTTTTTCTCAAATTACATAAGGCCTCTGATCAGAATATAGCAATTCAGGATCCCAGGAGAGTCAAATACATTTCATCTACAGTTCTGGAAAGGATGGCAAATTTTTTGAATGTTTTATTACCCATGAAAACTTCTTATTCCCCAAATATTATTTGTTCAATTAAATAGAAGAATAGTAGAATAGAAAAATAAATAGAAGAGTAAATAGAAGAATAGTAGAAGTTGCCTATAGGTTCTTAGGTCTCTGGAGAGTTGCTGGGTAGTTGCTAAGTCAAGTATATCTTTTGAAGATGGAACACTGGGACCCCGGCCCTTGTGTTGTCTAGTGAAAAAGGCCAAGGTCATTTCCATGGGGACTGCCCTTCTCCTGTTCTCTTTCCCGCCCGCACCCCGCTTCCTCAAAGGGTAGAGTAGGTCTAATGTGTAAAAGAGCCATGAATTCCTCTTGGGTGTACTGCATTCCCCCCTTCCCATCTGTGCTTCAGGATTACATCATTTTCCTGAGTGTAGAAATCAAAAGAAGCATTTTTCATAATTTGCAAGGGTTGCTATGGTAGGTCAATTTTGCTATAATAACTTTCAATTGTGTTCTATCTTCATTTTTACAATCATTATATGCATAGGATAGCTGGTGATAACTATATTCACTGGCACATGAGACCACTCCCTATGAGAAAAGCATTTGTAATAGAAGAATAGGCTGCACTTGCCATGCAACTGCTCTCAGCAGAGAGGATCAATTATCAGAAGCACAGGTGGAGAGATGACAGAAGCCTGAAATCTTCAGTATAATAACTTATTTCACAATACAGTGGTCCCTTCTTTACTGTGGTTTCACTTTCCATGGTTTCCGTTACCCACAGTCAACCATGGTCTAAAATATTAAATGGAATATTCCAGAAATAAAACAATATAAGTTATAAAAATTAAGTAGTGTTCTGAGTAGCGTGATGAAATCTGGCACCATCCTGCTCCATCCTGCTTTAGTCATTTGGTAACCTTCTGGGTTATCAGATCGACTGTAGTGATATCACAGTGCTTGTGTTCAAGTAACCCTTATTTTACTTAAAACTGGCCCCAAAGTACAAGAGTAGTGAGGCTGGCAATGCAGATATTCTCGTACTGTGCCTAATTTATGAATTAAACTTTATCATAGCTATTTATTATAGAAAAAACATAGTATATATAGGGTTTGGTACTATCTGTTGTTTCAGACATCCACTGGGGGTCTTGGAACATATCCTCCTGAGGATAAGGGAGGACAACTGTAAACTGACCGTGATTGGGTTCCCTGAGACTACTGGAGAAAGGGTGGAAAATTCTGTACAACTGATAGGATGCCTAAGCAAGATGACCACACAAATATTGGAGTACAGTCAGAGCTTTGAGGAAGGAAAGCTGGAAATTTGGAGAAAGCTTTGGACTTGGAAATGGGATGCAGAAAATGTTTATTAAGATTTCTGGGGGCAAAGGAACTTGGTGGAAATGTGCATTCTATTTATTAGAAACCCTTCCCATAACTAGTACTTGAATTGTGATTTACAGCATACAAAGAGCTCTTATATACATCAGTTCTCTTTTCATCCTCCCAAACAATCTGTGAAGAAACTATTTTGTTCTCATATTTCTTACAAGGAAACTAAAGCTAAACTTTCTTGTTTAATTTGCTTAAGCTCACACAGCAAGTGAGTGGTGGAGATAGATCATGTGACCTTAGCTGGAGCCCATTCTTTATCACCCCAGCTATCTTGCTGATTACATTGAGGATAATGGTGATGACTTTATTTTTTATTAAAATTTTTTTTAACATTACAGGGATTCTTTCTTCAGGCTAAGAAACTGAGGCTTGTAATGTCAGTTTTGAATTCTGCTTTACAGTTCCAAGGTGAAAACCTTAGATCCTTTACTCTTTTTCAGATTTCTTGACTAAACAATGATGTTGTTTGAAGTTTTCTGATATTTGTCAAATCATTTAAGTCAACACATGGAAACAGCTTCAAGTTTAAAGTGACTCTTGTAATCCCTTTCCTGTTTCTCTCCCAAGAATGATTTCCTCTTTCACCATTGGTTGGCCTGTATGTTACTGTAAAAATCAGTTTGTGGAAAGCTAGTTATTTAAAAAAAGTTGATTTTTTTTTTTTTTACTATAATGGAAAAATGCTATTTTCAGAAGCATGAATTTGTCTTAGATTACTAGAGTCCCAAAGAACCAACTGTGATAGATATAGCTACTACTGTCAAGTAAGTGATGCTATAAAGGAAAATAAAATTTTGGTAAATAATAAGAAAGATTAAACAATTACAGAAAGAGAAGAATGGGATTTTGTTGCCTAAAGACAATGATATAAACTGAGAAAGACTCCTAGTTGGCCGCCCCCTTGTCAGGAAAGGACATCTATCTTTGAACATACACATAAATCATGAAAGTACAACTCCCCCGGGGAGGGGTAAAATTTTAAGCCTTAGCAGGATTTTAAGTCATAATGTACATAAACCCACAGTCATTTGTAAGAAAAGGTTTTAACAGGGTTAGAATTAAAGGGGAAAAGCAGGACAAGTGACTGGACACTTAAAGAGACAGGGTAATAGCATTCCTAGGGTGATAACAAGGATTTTGGGAGGGGCCTAGTTCCTGATCTTTCTGAAGACAGTCCAGTAATAATCCTGCTCACTTTCTTATCAAAGACAGGCTTAATATCCTGCAAACAAATTAAGAGATAAAAATATATAACCTTTTATATTACTTGGGTTTCTGATACAGACAGTGTGGCCAGACAGGATGTTTAGCCTAGTTGATTAAAAGCACTGAGCTAATAAGACCCCTAAAAATTATCTGTTCACAGTAAGCTTTGTGTCCTGGAAGAACAGTGCCTGCCTATGCCGAGCTGTGCAGTAGACCGAGTTCATCTCAAGTGTCTCTTACTCCCACCTGCCTCCTCTGTCCCTGTTCCCAGAACTTTCCCCCACTTCCCACTTCCCTAGTGCTCACTCACGTCCTCTGGCTCATGGAGACTTCACACCAGTGCCCCTCCTGGGTCTGCTCCTGGCTGTGTCTCTGCTGCAGCCCTTTCCTTTCTGCCTAACTTCTATTTAAACTTACATGTCCTTGCTCTCCTGACCCCAGGGCCACGTTTTCTGTTAGATGAGAGTATCTGATAACCCATGCTTTCCCAACCCCAACTGCTAGTGTTCCTCCAGATATCAGTAGATACAACCCAGGGGGATAGAAAAAGAGTTACTTGGCAAAATAAGTTTGTAAAATTCTGCATTCTATACCACCGTCTTAAAGATTCACAATTCTCATTAGCATATTAAGGCTTGGTGAAGTCTTTCAGAAATAAATTTTTGTGATGAATTCAGTATGGAAGAGACTATTATAACAATAAAAACTAAGGTGTAAATTTTTATCCTTCCCAGATACTATTATTTATTCTAACACAAGTCTATAGAAAAAAAATGCCTTGACTTTGAGGAATGACCCTGATTTTTGGAGTTTCAGGCGCAACAGTGGGTATTGATGGGTGGTATTTGGCACAATTCAAATTATTTCTGATTACTTTCTGCTCTGCTAAACTAAGCCACAGTCTTAGGGTAATTTGATTACTTCTTCTCCAATCAGAAAAAAGTAGGGTAGAGTTTGGGTAAGCTTAGGGCTCTTGTTTTAGCAATTTCTATGTCCATTATTTCCAGATATTCTTTTTGTTTTTCATTTCAAAAGATATTCTTTTGAGAAGTGAAATGTTCTTCTTTTCCCATCAGTCCACTAATATCAGGTCACTCAACATTTAAAATACGGGTGAGAGGGAGGGGATATGGGGATGTATGTATACATACAGCTGATTCACTGTTATACAGCAGAAACTAACACAACATTGTAAAGCAATTATACTCCAATAAAGATGTTAAAAAAATAAAATAAAATATGGGTGATATTGTTCTTTTTCTTTTCTTTTTTTGTTTGTTTGTTTGTTATAGGCATCTCAGGTCAGGAGCAGAGCTCTCTGATAATGTGATCAGATGACTAAATTGCAATCCTCTTCCATCCTCTGCTAATGAAAATGTTTTTATTTACCTGGGAACTGGGGTATTTTGGAAAGTATATTTTAAAGTGATTATATTAAGAAGATGCCTTCTAGAAAGCCTCAAAATGAGGTCACAGACCTGAAAGAAATGTTTACTGCCTTAGGAATTTAGGCTGTCAAATGGAATCTGGAGAAAAATGCTGTCAATTTAGTTTCCTTCCTCCCTTCCTTCCCTCTGTGTGACCAGAGCACAAGATCTCTGTTTCTGTCTCATTCTCTCTCTGGATGCCAGCTCTTGTTTCCCATAATATAGACATTTATTAGTTCTCTGGTCTAATAAAATTTTTAAAAAATTCTAATAACATTTTAAATCAAAGCTTTTCATCTTTGACTATGGTGGTTAAGTTTCTAACTTTGATGGAAAATCTCCTATTTCCACAAGTTCAATCTATCAAATAGTTGCAATGGGTATGATTGGAAGCTTTTCTCTGCTAACTTCTTCCCCTTCCCTTACTTTTTGTTAAGTGTGAGTAGAGATGAGCCATTCTGTAAATCCAATATAATGGTGTCTGAAATACAGGATTTGGGAAGTTCCACAGAAATCATTTGGACAGTTTTATCAGACATACTCATTCAATCATGCACTGCAAGATTCTACTGATGACTATGGTAAATTCTAGAGCAGAAACCTGTTTTTGAAATACCAAGCTCCTTAACATGCCACGTATGTATACCTTTTAAAAATTCCTTACTAATGAAAATTTATCTTAACTTTATACATATATACTTATTATTAAATAGCTAACATACCTATCAAATTGAATAAAGTGCCAATTTACTGATTAACTTAATGAACATCAATCAAAAGAGGTAGTGACTAGCCAATCAGCCGAGAAACACATCAGTCATATTAACTGGGAATAGTTGTATAAAAATTTTGACATTAGTCAATAGGAATATGTCAGTAACTTATCTAGAGGCTTAAATCACATTTAAAGATTTATTTCTGCTTGTGACAGAGCCTGTCCCTGAAGAGAACATCACGGGCAGTTGAGCTTATTATTCTTTGAAAAAGCTTCTCATTCAGCATTGAGGTTGAATTATGTCTGCATGATTCATGTAATTTATGCTCCATATTTCTTTAGGAGAGAGAACTTAGTAATAAGCATGCAAGCTAAGGAGCATCTAGTAGGATGTTATCAATTACCAACTCACCCCAAAGTTCTATGGTCAAAGGGCCACTGATAAGGGCAACTGTAGGGAAAATGGTAAAGCTGTACCCACTGTAAACTTAACTAATTGGGAATCCTTTTCCTACCTAAGGAACTATAAAGTTTTCATGAGGCAGTGGAAAGGTTTAGTGTCTTCCCTTGAAGTCCAGCCTTGATTTGTCCTCTTTTTTGGGGGTATATCTCATATTCTAAACCTTTGTCCTTTATCTTCAAATCTCTCCACCAAATATCAATTCAAACTTACCTTCTAGGATGTATTCTCTCAAGGCTTAGTATTTATTTCCTGTAATAATGGTTAATTATTTTAGAATTTGTGTATTCTCAGGAAAAAGGCATGCTGGAATTCCCCTAGTAATATAGAGTAGTGATATGCATAAGAATCAGGGTGGATTTGGGGAAAAGTGACTGACCTGATGACCTGTGGACACCTACAAGGTTTGTGGATGTGCTGTGTTCATGAGAGGAGTGAACGTAGATGTGATTAAGTGAGTCACCTCCTGGATAAAATAATAATTTTTTTCCTCAAAAGAAAACTCAAGGGTTATCAATTATTTAGTTTGAATTGTCTATTAAGTAGACAAAGTAATATAGCTGACTTGTAATGTATTAAGCTAGAGGATTTATAGTTACAGTATACAGATTAAGTTCACAAAATATAAGGCCACGAAGGCTTACTAAACCCTTCTATTTATAGTCAAGATAAAGAATTTAAGTGTGGTTTTATAACATTGCCTTTACAGTAATTATGGTGGGTGGAAAGACATACAAAACACAAGGCAGATGTATATTGATTATAGTAACATGTTACTATAATAAATTGTAGTAGAAACGCTATGTTTAGTGGAAATGATTGGTGAGTTTAGCTTCTAATTCTAGAATCAAGAGGGAGAAATTCAAACTTTTACTAATATTTCAAGGTTATGTTATATGACTTCTCAAATAAAATATTTTTGAATTGATATGAAGGTGATATACATGTGTTTAAGAGTCCTCTTTTATTTATGCGCTATGATCTACTTGTCTTTTAATAGTTCTTAAGAATAAGGGCTTATTTTATGTTTCTTCTAAATATTTTTATTTAAATTAATTTTTATTGGAATATAGTTGATTTACAATGTTGTGTTAGTTTCTGCTGTACAGCAAAGTGAATCAGTTATACATATACATATATCTTTTTTAGATTCTATTCCCATATAGGTAATTACAGACTACTGAATAGAGTTCCCTGTGTTATACAGTAGGTTCTTATTAGTTATCTATTTTGTATATCGTAGTGTGTATATGTCAATCCCAATCTCCCAGTTTATCCCCTCCCCGCCGTTCTCCCTTGGTAACCATAAGCTTGTTTTCTACATCTGTGACTCTACTTTTGTTTTGTAAATAGGTTCATTTGTACCATTTTTTCAGATTCCACATATAAACGGTATCATATGATATTTGTCTTTCTCTGTCTGACTTCACTCAGTATGGCAATCTCTAGGTCTATCTATGTAAATATTTTTTAATGCATCATAAGACTATGATTACAACAAAAAAACAAACGTGCTCATTTACATGTAATTTTACAAGAGGATGAATGCAGATGGGATTCTAATTAGAACTGTATTTATCAATTAAGTAAATAATGTGTTTGCTTCTTGGTGAAGCAATGTGAGTGACAACCAAGGACATATGGTCTTACGAAGACAAAAATGTTATGCTGGAGGACACCACTATCTCATTACTCGGGGGGAGGAGGGGCTGAGTAGAGATGTGTGAGCACCTCCAAATCCCACCTCATCCTAAGCCAGTATAGGGCTATTTGGAATGGGTGGCAATGGTAGCCATGCCCAAGGTAGAATTGGAAGGGTTTATTTTGCCTCTCACAATCTGGCCTGTGAAAATGGTGTCCCTCTAGATTTCTTCAGAAGGGTGATTGCCTTCTTATTCTACTGGAAGCCTCTTTTCCAAACTGTTTTTAGGAGATCTTACTGTTTACATGTCTAGAGGCCCAGTGGAGTCCCAGGTTTGAATTTCAAGAAGTGACTAGAGATCACAGAGTTATTTTCTCTATTATTAAGTCCTAAAATGTAAAATGAACATTCTGTCTGCTCTGAAGGGTAATTGAAAGCCGATAGCTGTCCTCTTGTGTTTGTGGTTTTGTTTTAACATGTTTTTTTTACCCCCCAGGGAAATCCAAGGGAACATCTTCTGTTATATACATTTATAGATTTATCTTCTATATCAGGAGGCTGAAGAAATCCAATTAATGAATTTGGTTTGGACAGGTTGTAGGAACAGATGGATGGTGGTTACCAAAAGCCTTCCATGGGCTGCTAATATGTAAATAGGCCAGTAAATTATTCCTGCTCTTGTCTTTTGAGAATACATGTTGGTTTCCTAAGCTCTGTATAATTTAAATGAGGAATACTTTGAGTATCAATGTTCAAATGTGTTTATTTTAGAGTTAAATAACATAATTTTTTAGATTTCACTGCATACATAAATCCTGTTGATTTGTGAATCTGAGGTTTTCACTAATTTTCTGGGCAGTGATGAGCTATGCTGATTTTAATTCTACTTGTTCATTGCACTGCATCACAAGCTAGAATATAGTTGGCTGATTTTGATTTCATGCTTCAGATTGGAAATTGCATTGTGGAAATGAACTCATCACAACAGGTAAATGAATTTGACCAAGACATTAAGTGGGTATCTCCACCATGCCTAATGCGATATCAGTATCTTCTCTGGGGTGCATAGGCATCTGTGACAGCTAAAAATGAGTTCCCTTGTTCCTTGAGTCCTTAGCATCTAATTTTAACTAACCCTGAAGGAAAGCCCAGAAAGCTGTGTCATGCTGCTCTGAAAATCATCAGGGACCAGTCCACCTGGGCTTGGAATGCAGTGAGTCTGCTGATAAAATTTTCATAAAAATGAGGATGGATGCCTTCTGCAGGATGCTCATTCTGTAGACTACTAATATGAAGTCACTGAACAACAATATATATGGGAATATCTGGTTAATAATTTTAGAGATAGCAGTTTTTTTGAAATTTGAAAGATGACCTTTTGTTTTTTAAACCTATCTACAACAGTCCTGTTCTCTTTCTCTTTCTACTTTTTTCAGTCTTTGTATTTTTTTCTCTCTTCTTTCAACTCTTTTTTTCTTTTTTTCCTTCCAGAGTAAAGAGATGATGGAAGGGAGATATATTCTGACAAAAGAGAGGGTCATAATAAGAGACTATACAATGTATTTTGATTTGTGTTTGGATCACATTGTATATTTTCATGTATTTATTTTGAAAAGTTGGAAAGTTGAATTTTTAATTATTTTTCTCAATTTTTCCCTAATGAAAATCAGTAACATACTTAGAATCAATGTTAAAAATGTTTGTTTCTGGGGCTTCCCTGGTGGCGCAGTGGTTGAGAGTCCGCCTGCTGATGCAGGGGGACACGGGTTCGTGCCCCGGTCCGGGAGGATCCCACATGCTGCGGAGCGGCTGGGCCCGTGAGCCATGGCTGCTGAGCCTGCGCGTCCGGAGCCTGTGCTCCGCAACGGGAGAGGCCACAACAGTGAGAGGCCCGCGTACCGCAACAACAACAACAAAAATATTTGTTTCTGGATTGATCTAGTTTTATACATTAATGATCTCTGCATCTTAATTTTAAGGATTTTGGTTTTTTTTTTTTTTTTTTGGTCTTAAAGTAAGGATAAAGAAGTTGGCTTATCAAGTAGGCAGAGGACTGGATGCAAGGTACGAAGCCAAAATGGGATGTGAGCTGGGGAACCAGGAAAGAAAAGATTTAGGTTTAGTGATTGGAAAAATAGGAGGTAGCCTGGAGGAACTCAAGAGCATTTGCCAACATCTCTTCCCATATTTGAGAGAGTTGCATTCATTCAGAGGTCCTAGAACAGGCTGGAAACCATGGTTTTCAAATCCCTTTTACTCACAAAACACTTTTATTAACAGAACTCTTGAACAGATTCTATTATGTTAAATAGATGAAAATGATCATAGTGAGGTAGATCTCTACTTTCTTGGCCTCATATAAAAGTAGTCTCAGAGTGAACATCTGTCTTTGCAGAGCACAGCATGAAAATCACTGTTAGTGATTTTCAGCCTTGCATTCTGATTTTGTTTCAGAAAGCAAAGTCAGTATGACTAATTTTGGTTGTCACTCAGTGAGTTCTTTACTCATGTGAGATTGAACAATGGAGGCATGCCTTGATGGACACCACACGTGGGGCATCCTTGGGCAGTCTGGAAACGTACCTGAGTCAAGGGGGCAGTGTGTGTTCACCTGGAGGTACATAAGGGCTGATAGAAGAGGATCTCAGGCAAAGAGAAATGTCTAACCACGTAACCTTCCTTCCTCAAGACAATTGCTAAGGCTCACAGTGTTTTCTGAGGCAGAGCTCCCTAGCTCTTCCCTTAGTCTGAGAGGTGCTTCCTCCAGCCCTTGGGAGGATTGCTTCTTCTTGTTCTTCAAGTGTTAGATCACTGGTCACCTGCTCAAAATGGCCTTTCCTGACTGCTCTGTCTCCTTTAGGCCCTCTTCTTACAGTCATGTTAATCATCTCCATCGCAACACCCTGTGCATTTTTTTTTAAGGGACTCTAGGAAGAGTTGTAGCTTGCTTAGTTTTAGTCTTCCTCACTAGAATATAATTTCTGTGAGAGCAGGGACAATATCTCTCTTATTCTCCCTTGTAACTTCAGTATGTGGTGGTTACAATACCTGGTACATAGTAGACATTCAATAAATATTTGTTGAATGAACATTTTATATGAGAGGAATAAAACATAACAGAGACCACTAGAGGACTCATTGGGGTCATTTCTTTTAGGCAATTTCCCAGAACAGTGAAGTACTAATTTTCTTAATATTTTTATTAAAGAAAATTGTGAAGTTTTGTGTATCAGAGAATTAGTCAATGCTTGTAAAGTGAGTGTATTTATAGATTTCTAATCAGTCATCCATGGTAAAGGAGATACAAAGTATTAGGAAAAATAAGAAACAGGATAATACATATTTTCTCTCTTCCCTTTGTTGTTATAACCAAGTCACATTAAAATTAATGACATTCATTTATCCTAGAGGTAGTGCCATTTCGCACTACTCACTTTCTTGCATGGTACTTGATAATACTTGAGAGTAAATGTTTCCCTTCTGAATGCTGTTACTTGGGTCCCTACCAGTCTCCTGTGGATCCCTGCAAGGTGAATGTGGAGATCCTGATGAGGGGGACACAATGCTGCACAGAGAGGATACAGAGGGCCACGATGGTCGCCCATCAGTAGACAGTTGTTGGAGCTAAGAAAAGTGATTTTTATAGGCATAGGACACTTAAAAGAGATAAGAAGAGTTGACCCTTCTTGTTTATGCATATTTTGAGGCAGTGGAATTTGTTCATGTTTCATTTTGAGCTTGGAAGACTTATGGGAACTAGACATAGTTACGACCAGGTGAGTTAGTAATGTTGGAAGGAGGACGGGAAAAGAAACGAACAGTTATGGACTGCCTGCTGGGTTCTGTGATAAGTACCTTTATGCCCATTACCTTCTAGAAATTCCAGATGGAGGAGGCTCATCTCTAACAGCTGACACCTGAACCTCAGATTCCTGGCAATGAGGTATAGATTGGGGAAAATGTTCATCTGTTATTATCACACCATAGTAATAAATGTTGTCAATGTTTGACTTTTCCTACTAACCGAAAAATAGGAGTTAGAATTTTTGCTTAGCAGGATTTTGGTATGAACTCTTAATTAACATTTCATTTATGTGCTTTTCCCCATTATTGTCAAGAGGGTTGGGGAAATGATGAGTCATGACAGCAAACCATATCTGAATATGAGTCTACTTTTTTCTCACCCGATACATGCTACAAGTCTTTATTGCTTCAATTTCAATTTATTAGACAGCTGTTGTTAAAGTAGGCATGGATTTTTACTTTTGTAAATATGAGTTCTTTGAGAAGTTTACTCTGTTGGGTACTGAAAGCAATTAAATAGTGTGTATGTGTTTTAAATTATACCCATGTGATGATTAAGTGATATTTGAATGTGAGTTTTTGATTTACAATGACAGAATTCAGATTACAGAATTCAGAAAATGTAATCCAGAATGCAGGTTTGTAAAAATCAATCTCTAATAGCAAAATAAACAAGGATAATATAAATGTAACATTGTATCTGATTGAATGGCTATTGAACCTTGGTATTTGGATTTACTTATTTAGTATGGAAGTACTCAATATTTGACTGTCCCATGGATACAGCTTTCTCCATGTTTCCACTCCCCCCCCATCCCTTTCAAAAATTTCTGCAAACTCCCAGGTTGTTATATGGCCTATGTGAGTGTTTAAAAATGAACCAAATTTGCTTTTTTATTTTTGAAAATGCTGTGACACCTCGAGCCCTTGAGTCCCATCCCTGTTATGTGGCTGGAGATACACTGAGGAGTCCCTCATGTTGTCAGTTTTGCAGGCCCTGGTGTGGCTGGAAGCTTAATGAGCCCTTCTATCACCTTGGTCGGTTGGCTTAGTCCTCTGATCCAGAAACCTGCTCCTGACTTTCATCCGTGCATCATGTCATTGGAAGGGAAGGCATCCCTTTCACCATAAAACCCTCCTTTCCATACTCATTTCACCCTAGAAAGATACTAAGGTACAGAGGTCTAGAATAGTACTGTTCTTAGAATCATTTACTGAGTCAAAATAACACCCTAGTCTTCTTGCCTTACCAACCAAGACACATTCCATTCAGAAGGAGCCCTCAGCCCATGCTGCTGCCCATACAAGACACCTAGGCTTATTTTCCTAAATCCTAGGCTGTTACGAATAACACAGTTAGAGTAGAAAAATGAACCACGTCACTTTCTGCTTTAATGTAGAACTTGGTTCATCCTAAAACGGTCTTGGGCTCTAATTTCTTGCCCACTGGAACTTCTTTGCAGCCTTCTTTTCCCCTGACACCTAGTCTTTCCTCAGAGTGGGAGGTGGGTAGGATAGATTCTTTCACTCTGACCCAGCTCTGCTCAGAACTCTGTTGGGACTGTAAATCTGTGATTCAGCAGAACATGTTCAAATGAATAATCCATTAGGTTTAGGCTTTTCTATTGATTTTAAAAAGCCTATTCTGCTTCTTTTAGATCCTGAGAATGTGAACAAGTAATTATATTCAATCCTGCATAAGATTGCTTGTACATGTTTTTAAATGAACCATTATGACACAAATTACCTTGAAAATGTAATATTACAAGGTCAGATGTTAGTATCCTTTTGGAGTCTGTCATCAATTACATGTTCAGATTATGGACTGAGTAAAGGTCATTCCTACTCACTAATTCCGCCAGATATACTGTCAGGTGGGAGAGCTGCTTAAGAATGCAGTTTAGTTTAAGGACAGGACATCCTCTTACAAACCTGTCTCTGAGGGGGGAGCTATTTGTATTAACATATTTATTCATGAATTTTCCAGAGCATAGGGAGAATGATTGTAGTTTCCCTTCTCCTTAAGAATGCATGAATTTACTTTTAGTTGTTATATGCTTCTTGATTTTTAGTTGGAAAAGCTCAGAGGGCCTTGATTTTTTGCTCTTAAGAAATGGGCCCTTGGCTAATCTGCCAAAGGCAATCTTAGCCACCTTTGGGATGTCTGAAGAAGCCTTGTAAGGTCAGGACACCAATTATCACCAGGGTGCCCCCGGTTCAGGTATCATCTCCACCCGCATTGATGGAATTTTATTTATAGCTTTTGTAAATTAAGGTATTTGTGAAAGTTAATTTGGAAGAGGAAGTCATTATCCAAGGGAGAAACACAGATGGGGGGAAATAATAACAGAAGCAAAGAGCTGGTTTAAGTTCGAGATGGTTTAGAATGAAAGCAGATGCACAGATATATCAATAGATTAGGATTGAAGGTGATATTTGATGGTAGAGAATAAAGCTGAGGTATTGCCTCAGGGAGTCTCATCCCAAAGAGTTAGGCTTGGGCTTCCCTGGTGGCACAGTGGTTGAGAGTCTGCCTGCCGATGCAGGGGACACGGGTTCGTGCCCCGGTCCGGGAAGATCCCACATGCCGCGGAGCGGCTGGGCCCGTGAGCCATGGCCGCTGAGCCTGCGCGTCCGGAGCCTGTGCTCCGCAACGGGAGAGGCCACAACGGTGAGAGGCCCGCGTACCGCAAAAAAAAAAAAAAAAAAAAAAAAAAAGAGTTAGGCTTGGCTTGAGTGGGGAGTCCTCCCTGGTAGCCCTGAGAGAAGGGAACTAATATTTAGGCACCTATATGCACCACGTGCCTCTGTATACATCATCTCCTTTGAATAGATGATGGGCCTCACACTGCCAGGGAACAGTTCCACAGAGAGGAGCACACTAGCGGAGGCTTGGACAGAAGATAAGCAGGGTTAAAGGAGCAGATTTCTCCAAGAGCTGTGCATGGATTGAAAGCTTCGGACACAGCTATGACGTCAATGGTGTAATGACCACAGAGAAGACATCAGGCCCAGAAAGAGGTGACACAAAGTTAGAGACAAAAGCTACAGAATCAAAGGAATAGTTGAAATAGGAAAATGCTGGACTCTAGAGCTACAGCATGCACCTTATTGTGATTATTTTTAATCGTTTGTACCCCTAAGATGAGCAGTTACCAGACTTACTGAGATTTCTCTAGCCTTCAGGGTGACTTATACTCCACCGTTCCTGAGTTCTTATTTAGGACAGCACTATGTTGTATGTATTTGTCCATTTAGGAGTAACTAGGGGTAGAGGCTAAAGAAAAGCCAGTGAGAACTCTCTAATTCTTCCTTCTTCCTTTCTGAAGGTCTTTGAAAGCCAAGGAAATGAGGGACTTAGGCTTTCACCATGGCCAGGGGGACTCCAAGGTGGCTGGAAAATCACAGTTCTTGCCTGGCTAGTGTTGGCTTCCTTAAGCTGTAGTCATGAGGATGAATTTCCCCACATTCAGGTATCTAGGAGCTTTCTGTGATCTTCTAAGACAAGTAACATGTACGTCTATGCCTCTTGGGCTCTGTAGATATATATCCCTAAATGAAAGCTCGGTGACTCGAATTTCTCTGACACCATGTACTTAAGCTTCTGGATTCCTTCTCACTTCTTGGAGAGCAGTACCAGAGGGTTGGAAGGTTTATCCCTATTCTACTGTGACACTACAGGACTGTGCAATGCTTCACCTGAACCTAAAGTTCCATAGGTTCGTATTCATTTGTCCAGAGGTGATTTGTTCAGGACACCTCTGTGTCAGAAGATGTCTGGCTCATTACGGAAGTATTCCATAACGAAATATGAAGTCATAAAATGTCAGTATAAAGATGTGCTATATCTATTTCATTATTAAAAAGATAGGAAAATTGTGGTTCACATTGCAGTTTCTGAGGAGACCTAAAGGAATATGAAGTTGATTTTAGTCCTAATCACGCTGTATGCCACTGAACCGAACTGGTCTCATGTTTCAGTGCTGGAAACAAAGGCAAAAAGGTCAACTCTAGACTCTGAAGCACAAATTCCAAAAGGGCCCCATTGCCCTTTTTTTTCTTTTCCTTTGCAAATAAATAGGGCTCCAAAGGAGAGACAGCCCAACTAGGAAGATTTCAAAATATGGCTCTTCCAGATCCTCCTTGGGTTCTCCAGTTTGGAATAGAAACCCTGACATTACTGCAGGCTGTATAGGCTATAGGAGTTCAGCCTGAACCTGTCTTCTACAGCAGGAATCTCCGAACAGGCAGCAAGAGGAGACAGTTCCTATTTTCCAGAAGCCTTGTGATCTCTGGGGTGTGGGGTGTGGGAGCTGGAGACACTGAGTGTGAAGACCTCAAATGGGAAAGAAGTATTGCTGAAAGGGCATGAGTATGGAAGAATCTGGAAGCAAGGAAAGCAGTTAGAGGCTCCTGAGCTACTTCAGGAGAGAGTTGATGAGCGTCTCACCTAAGGAGATAGAGCTGGGATGAAGAAGAGAAAGAATATTTGAGAGGTGTTTCATGGGTAAAATCTTCAGTATAACCACACCTCTTAAACTTTGAAGTTTCAGTCTCCCTCTTTGGTGTTGCATGGGAGCTTCAAGTGTGAGAAAGCTCAGGATGGATGCCCAGAATATAGACTCAGCTTCATTCTAGTCGCACACCTTGCAGTTGACAACCTCTACCACCAATGTGAAGTTATTTACACCTCTAAATTTCCTACATTCAGCTCTCTCGTGTTCTCCTCAGTCTCCCCATCCCCTGGGATATCCTAGGTCCCAGTCTGAACTATCAAATTTTATAAATAATTGTGATTCACTTGGCCATAGTTTTATAAATTTTTCGTTTTGGTTTATTGTTGTTTTAAAATCAACTCTTCCCCTAGGAGATACAGCAATGATAGAAAATAAATGAAACCTGTGCTTATTACAACTCACCCTACATAAATCATCTTACCCTTGGTGAATGGGAAAATGGCTATTCATGTGAGGCTGCAAATTGAATGTACTTGGGGAAATTAAGGAGCAGAAAACGAGTATGAAATGAGAGCATTCAAAAAAGGTTGTTTTAAGACATTTCAGGTTTGTTTTTCCTCTTCTGCTCTAAAATATTCTGTGTACTAAGAACTTGCCCAGGAGTCAAGGGGAGCAGCTTCTACATTATCAGAGTCAGTGTGAACCTGTATTATCAGCAGGTCCACGGGACCCTAAGCATTCCTCTCAGGATTAGAGAAGATGTGGTAATCATCACGCGGAGCTGGGTCTGAGTGAAATGAGAAGCAGACCAAAGGTAAGAGGTCTCTGGGCAGAATTTTTTTCAAAAGTGGTTTCAGACTTCCCTACACGGCCAAAGTCCCCAAGAATTTAAGTACAGATCCATGAGCAAAACTTGGGATTTGAATCTGAATTTTTAAGCTTGGGCCCTGGAAATGTGCATTTTTATAAAAACTCTTGAAGTGACTAAGAGACATGATCAGGTTCATAAACTTCGTTTCTAGTAGTTGGGACTAGAATATAAGAAACTAAGAAATGGGGTTGAGTTTTCCCATTAATTACAACCTTAGAGAAGTACCTCTAGGTTTTACTTCTTTCTTATAAAATATGAGGCTCCCAGATCCCTCCAGGATCTAAAATGTTATGATTCAATAAGTAAGAGTTTTAGCAGTTACATTTCTGTTTTTGTGCCTTTGGGTTTAGAAACTAATTTTCAGAGCTTTCCTTTAATGTAAATGGAGTTTGTGGCTGACTATAGCACCAATTCAAAGGATTCCAAGTAGGTTTTTCTTCCTCAGAACATCTTCTAAACCAACCTGCTTTCAGTTTCAGAAATTTCTGCATTAGAGGAATGGGTTAAAGTGAGGTGTCTAGTTACATATTTAAGTCCCCTTTTGTAGGAGTTAGTAACTGCATTAGCAAGTTGATAATAGTTTTGTACCAAATATTGTAGCATTTCTCAGCCGCTTTTTCTATCATGACACCTATGACTAGTTGTGTTCACATGTGCTTCTCTCTCTCATTGATGCAGTCAGTGTTGTGTATGATGCCCAACTGTATCTCTACTGTTTTCCTTCCTATTATGAAAGCATCTCAGAATGCAAAGAATGAGAGTGACATAATTATTAGAATAACCTAGAATCTGGTCAAGTTTTATAAGAATAAAAGTATCACTAATTCTCCAAGTTGGATGTGAGTAAAAAAAATTAGTTGAGACATGCCTCTTCTGATTGTGACTGTGTTAATTTGCTAGGTCTGCCATCAACTGATTGGTTTAAACAACAGAAACCTATTGTCTCAGTTCTGGAGGCTAGGAAGTCTGAAATCAAGGTGTTCTTCGTTCCAGGCATGTCTGGCTCTGTGTCCAAATTTCTCCTTTTTAGGAGGATACAAGTCATATTATATCAGTATCCATCCTAATGACTTCATCTTAACTTGATCATCTGTGAAGACCTTATTACCAAATAAGGTTACATTCACAGGTACTGATGATTAAGACTTTAACATTTTGGGGAGGATACAATTAAACCCATAACAGTGTCATTCCATTGTATGGTGGCATTGATGGTGAAAATCTAATGAATTAATTTATGGGTGGATCATGGTCCTTCGGAAATTAATAAAAACATAGACAGGTTTTTCTGGTGTGAGATGGAGAAATTAAAGATGGAGCACAGAAACTGCCAGAGGCATGACTGGCCCAGATTGAAAGGCCTTAAACTGCCAGCAAAAAGTAATTGGTGACGAAGACTGTGGGAAGTGTTGCCATAACTAGGAGAACCACCTTAGGGTAGTTGCAAGGACACTAAATATAAACTTAGCCTTCTTTATGTAGAAGACAGCTCCTACAGGTAAGTGTGGGAAGGGTAAGGTTACTAGAGTAAATTTTGGAGTAGCTGTTTTGTATCTCTGCTCCTGAGAGTTTCATAGCATTAAATTTTTATATCACCATCTTACTGCTATAATAAAAGCATTAATCACATCATTAATAAAGCTAGTATTTTATCCCAAACCTTGGATATTGGTATATATTAAGATTGGTATATATTGGTATTGGTATATATTAAGATTGGTATTTCTATTGGTATATATTAAGATTGTACAATTGGTATACATTGGTATATATTATATATTGGTATATTGGTATATATTAAGATTGGTATATATAAAGATTTCTATTGGGATATATTGGGATATATTAAGATTGTACAATTGCACAGCACATATACTGGGCACTGACATGTATTTTGAAGGTAGTCTGGGAAATGAGAAGTTATTTGATGGTATTTTGGAAATACATAGTGATGCCTGCTTGTACTGTCATGAAGCAACTGTGCGCATATTTCCCTAACTTGATCATGTTGGTATCGTGAAATTGTTCAAGATGGGAGAATTTATACTATGGAAATTGGCAAGTGCTGTAAATTTTATAGCTTCAACTTTGTTTTGAAAGCTGGTTATTAAACATTCACTAGAACACCACCAGATATAAACTGCATTTTAAACAAATTAATATACTCTGGTTTTAGGGGCACTTAAAAGAAAAGCTGTTTTTCCTGCTGAACAAAAGTAGCTGTTTCTTGATACCATGCATTAGAATAGTGTGAAGATGAACAATAGGGCCAGTTTAGGAAACAGATGAAATGAATTTGAACCGCAATCTAGTAATGGCTTCTAAAGCTCTTGAGCAAATTGCCGAGGTAATTCTGGTATGTGAAATGCACTCGTTAAGAAGAGTTAAAATTCAAACTTCCTGCTTCCCTGACACAGGATGATTAATAGGAGGGCTAGAAGGATCATCATTTCCATGGAAAACCCTGGAAATCAGAGAGTTCCAAGCTGTCATTAGTGGAGTTTTCAGGATTAAAAAGTAAAAAAAAAAAAAAAGACTAATTAAACTTATTTGTTAATTCAACCTGTACATTTTATGGGTATTTGGATAATATGCACTAATGTGAAGAAAAATGAGCTTAGGAACTTAGAACTTTCTTCAGGTTGATTTGCCTTTTCCTACCTGGAATTACCAGAGAAGAACAAAGATGTCACCTTTCAGAATAAGTCTGCAGTGCATCTCAAGCTTTAACGTGTTTATAGATCATCTGGGAACCTTGTTAAAAAATTTAGATTTTCATTCAACAACTCTGGGGTGGGGCCTCAGGTGCTGGTCCCCAGAGCACACTCTGAGTAGCAAGGAGCTAGAAATCTTTCAGAGGATGTGAGTGTGGAGATGCCCCTGACTGGGTGTGATCCTCCCTCTCGCCCACCTTGCCCTCAGCAGCAATAAGCAACACATGATTTGAAGGTTTTCCTTTTATTCTATTCTGCTACACTTTCTTTTAATTTAGATTTATTTACTGGTTGATGGTAACAGTGTTCTCCCTTAGAAGTTCCTGAGGTCACCACTTCTTAACATTTAAACCTGTTCTATTGTTTTTTTCTCCCTAAGTCTTGAGACTAACTGGAATCTCTGTAATTCCACACAGCTTCCAGTAGAGGTCATTACCTCGTTACAGAAATATTTTCTTTCTTTTTTTTTCCTAAGAGAGAGTTCAGTGGCTGGGATGAATTTGCCTTCTCTGGGAGGGAGTCAGCCTAAGGGACCAGTTATCTCCAAGGCCACTGGTTTGCACATAATATCCCCTCCATGCAAAAGTGGGAGTGTCAAAGATGGGCAGAATTTTCCAATCCCCTGGGAAAAATGAGGGAAACAACTGAAGCATGGCTAAAGGGCTACAAAATTTAAATGCAGTGTATTAGTTTGCTAGGGCTGCCATAACAAAGTTCCACAGCTGGTGATTTAAACAACAGAAATTTATTTTCTCACAGTTCTAGAGGCTGGAAGTCCTCAGTTAAGGCATTGGCAGGGTTGATTTCTTCTAAGGGAAGGATGTGTTCCAGGCCTCTCTCTGACTTATTAGATGGCCATTTTCTCCCTGTTGTCTTCATATCATCTTCCCTCTGTATGTGTCCATGTCCACACTTCCTTTTCTTATAAGGACATCAGTCATGTTGGATTAGGGCTCACCCCAATGAACTCATATCAATTCAGTTACCTCTTTAAGGACTCTTAATAAATACAATTAGTGCTCACTTTGGCAGCACATATACTAAAATTGGAACGATACAGAGAAGATTAACATGGTCCCTGTGCAGGGATGACACGCAAAATCGTGAAGCGTTCCACATTTTTTGTTTTTACTATTGTGGTGCTGATGTACCTCCTGGTTGTTTCAATATTTTTGTATTCTTTCTAAAATATCTGTTAGTTTCCTAGCCTAATTTTTTTACTTTGTTATTGCTTTTTTTTTTTTTCCACCCAAGCAGCTTGGGGGATCTTGGTTCATGAAACGGGGGTCAGGCGAAGGAAGCTCCTGTGGTGGGAGCTCCGAGTCTGAACTACTGAACTAATAGAGAAACTCAGACCTTTGGAAATATTCACTGGAGTGAGGTCTCATGGAGGTCCTTGTCTCAGCACCAAGACCCAGCTCTACTCAACAGCCTACAAACTCCAGTGTTGGAAGCCTCAAGCCAAACAACCAGTAAGACAGGAACACAATCCCACTCATAAAAATAATAAAAGCATGAGACGGCAAAAAAATATGTCACAGATGCAGGAGCAAGGTAAAAACCTACAAGACCATATAAATGAAGAGGAAACAGGCAATCAACCTGAAAAAGAATTCAGAGTAATGATAATAAAGATGTCTGGCTCATTACGGAAGTATTCCATAACGAAATATGAAGTCATAAAATGTCAGTATAAAGATGTGCTATATCTATTTCATTATTAAAAAGATAGGAAAATTGTGGTTCACATTGCAGTTTCTGAGGAGACCTAAAGGAATATGAAGTTGATTTTAGTCCTAATCACGCTGTATGCCACTGAACCGAACTGGTCTCATGTTTCAGTGCTGGAAACAAAGGCAAAAAGGTCAACTCTAGACTCTGAAGCACAAATTCCAAAAGGGCCCCATTGCCCTTTTTTTTCTTTTCCTTTGCAAGTAAATAGGGCTCCAAAGGAGAGACAGCCCAACTAGGAAGATTTCAAAATATGGCTCTTCCAGATCCTCCTTGGGTTCTCCAGTTTGGAATAGAAACCCTGACATTACTGCAGGCTGTATAGGCTATAGGAGTTCAGCCTGAACCTGTCTTCTACAGCAGGAATCTCCGAACAGGCAGCAAGAGGAGACAGTTCCTATTTTCCAGAAGCCTTGTGATCTCTGGGGTGTGGGGTGTGGGAGCTGGAGACACTGAGTGTGAAGACCTCAAATGGGAAAGAAGTATTGCTGAAAGGGCATGAGTATGGAAGAATCTGGAAGCAAGGAAAGCAGTTAGAGGCTCCTGAGCTACTTCAGGAGAGAGTTGATGAGCGTCTCACCTAAGGAGATAGAGCTGGGATGAAGAAGAGAAAGAATATTTGAGAGGTGTTTCATGGGTAAAATCTTCAGTATAACCACACCTCTTAAACTTTGAAGTTTCAGTCTCCCTCTTTGGTGTTGCATGGGAGCTTCAAGTGTGAGAAAGCTCAGGATGGATGCCCAGAATATAGACTCAGCTTCATTCTAGTCGCACACCTTGCAGTTGACAACCTCTACCACCAATGTGAAGTTATTTACACCTCTAAATTTCCTACATTCAGCTCTCTCGTGTTCTCCTCAGTCTCCCCATCCCCTGGGATATCCTAGGTCCCAGTCTGAACTATCAAATTTTATAAATAATTGTGATTCACTTGGCCATAGTTTTATAAATTTTTCGTTTTGGTTTATTGTTGTTTTAAAATCAACTCTTCCCCTAGGAGATACAGCAATGATAGAAAATAAATGAAACCTGTGCTTATTACAACTCACCCTACATAAATCATCTTACCCTTGGTGAATGGGAAAATGGCTATTCATGTGAGGCTGCAAATTGAATGTACTTGGGGAAATTAAGGAGCAGAAAACGAGTATGAAATGAGAGCATTCAAAAAAGGTTGTTTTAAGACGTTTCAGGTTTGTTTTTCCTCTTCTGCTCTAAAATATTCTGTGTACTAAGAACTTGCCCAGGAGTCAAGGGGAGCAGCTTCTACATTATCAGAGTCAGTGTGAACCTGTATTATCAGCAGGTCCACGGGACCCTAAGCATTCCTCTCAGGATTAGAGAAGATGTGGTAATCATCACGCGGAGCTGGGTCTGAGTGAAATGAGAAGCAGACCAAAGGTAAGAGGTCTCTGGGCAGAATTTTTTTCAAAAGTGGTTTCAGACTTCCCTACACGGCCAAAGTCCCCAAGAATTTAAGTACAGATCCATGAGCAAAACTTGGGATTTGAATCTGAATTTTTAAGCTTGGGCCCTGGAAATGTGCATTTTTATAAAAACTCTTGAAGTGACTAAGAGACATGATCAGGTTCATAAACTTCGTTTCTAGTAGTTGGGACTAGAATATAAGAAACTAAGAAATGGGGTTGAGTTTTCCCATTAATTACAACCTTAGAGAAGTACCTCTAGGTTTTACTTCTTTCTTATAAAATATGAGGCTCCCAGATCCCTCCAGGATCTAAAATGTTATGATTCAATAAGTAAGAGTTTTAGCAGTTACATTTCTGTTTTTGTGCCTTTGGGTTTAGAAACTAATTTTCAGAGCTTGCCTTTAATGTAAATGGAGTTTGTGGCTGACTATAGCACCAATTCAAAGGATTCCAAGTAGGTTTTTCTTCCTCAGAACATCTTCTAAACCAACCTGCTTTCAGTTTCAGAAATTTCTGCATTAGAGGAATGGGTTAAAGTGAGGTGTCTAGTTACATATTTAAGTTCCCTTTTGTAGGAGTTAGTAACTGCATTAGCAAGTTGATAATAGTTTTGTACCAAATATTGTAGCATTTCTCAGCCGCTTTTTCTATCATGACACCTATGACTAGTTGTGTTCACATGTGCTTCTCTCTCTCATTGATGCAGTCAGTGTTGTGTATGATGCCCAACTGTATCTCTACTGTTTTCCTTCCTATTATGAAAGCATCTCAGAATGCAAAGAATGAGAGTGACATAATTATTAGAATAACCTAGAATCTGGTCAAGTTTTATAAGAATAAAAGTATCACTAATTCTCCAAGTTGGATGTGAGTAAAAAAAATTAGTTGAGACATGCCTCTTCTGATTGTGACTGTGTTAATTTGCTAGGTCTGCCATCAACTGATTGGTTTAAACAACAGAAACCTATTGTCTCAGTTCTGGAGGCTAGGAAGTCTGAAATCAAGGTGTTCTTCGTTCCAGGCATGTCTGGCTCTGTGTCCAAATTTCTCCTTTTTAGGAGGATACAAGTCATATTATATCAGTATCCATCCTAATGACTTCATCTTAACTTGATCATCTGTGAAGACCTTATTACCAAATAAGGTTACATTCACAGGTACTGATGATTAAGACTTTAACATTTTGGGGAGGATACAATTAAACCCATAACAGTGTCATTCCATTGTATGGTGGCATTGATGGTGAAAATCTAATGAATTAATTTATGAGGTGGATCATGGTCCTTCGGAAATTAATAAAAACATAGACAGGTTTTTCTGGTGTGAGATGGAGAAATTAAAGATGGAGCACAGAAACTGCCAGAGGCATGACTGGCCCAGATTGAAAGGCCTTAAACTGCCAGCAAAAAGTAATTGGTGACGAAGACTGTGGGAAGTGTTGCCATAACTAGGAGAACCACCTTAGGGTAGTTGCAAGGACACTAAATATAAACTTAGCCTTCTTTATGTAGAAGACAGCTCCTACAGGTAAGTGTGGGAAGGGTAAGGTTACTAGAGTAAATTTTGGAGTAGCTGTTTTGTATCTCTGCTCCTGAGAGTTTCATAGCATTAAATTTTTATATCACCATCTTACTGCTATAATAAAAGCATTAATCACATCATTAATAAAGCTAGTATTTTATCCCAAACCTTGGATATTGGTATATATTAAGATTGGTATATATTGGTATTGGTATATATTAAGATTGGTATTTCTATTGGTATATATTAAGATTGTACAATTGGTATACATTGGTATATATTATATATTGGTATATTGGTATATATTAAGATTGGTATATATTGGTATTGGTATATATTAAGATTGGTATTTCTATTGGTATATATTAAGATTGTACAATTGGTATACATTGGTATATATTATATATTGGTATATTGGTATATATTAAGATTGGTATATATTGGTATTGGTATATATTAAGATTGGTATTTCTATTGGTATATATTAAGATTGTACAATTGGTATACATTGGTATATATTATATATTGGTATATTGGTATATATTAAGATTGGTATATATAAAGATTTCTATTGGGATATATTGGGATATATTAAGATTGTACAATTGCACAGCACATATACTGGGCACTGACATGTATTTTGAAGGTAGTCTGGGAAATGAGAAGTTATTTGATGGTATTTTGGAAATACATAGTGATGCCTGCTTGTACTGTCATGAAGCAACTGTGCGCATATTTCCCTAACTTGATCATGTTGGTATCGTGAAATTGTTCAAGATGGGAGAATTTATACTATGGAAATTGGCAAGTGCTGTAAATTTTATAGCTTCAACTTTGTTTTGAAAGCTGGTTATTAAACATTCACTAGAACACCACCAGATATAAACTGCATTTTAAACAAATTAATATACTCTGGTTTTAGGGGCACTTAAAAGAAAAGCTGTTTTTCCTGCTGAACAAAAGTAGCTGTTTCTTGATACCATGCATTAGAATAGTGTGAAGATGAACAATAGGGGCAGTTTAGGAAACAGATGAAATGAATTTGAACCGCAATCTAGTAATGGCTTCTAAAGCTCTTGAGCAAATTGCCGAGGTAATTCTGGTATGTGAAATGCACTCGTTAAGAAGAGTTAAAATTCAAACTTCCTGCTTCCCTGACACAGGATGATTAATAGGAGGGCTAGAAGGATCATCATTTCCATGGAAAACCCTGGAAATCAGAGAGTTCCAAGCTGTCATTAGTGGAGTTTTCAGGATTAAAAAGTAAAAAAAAAAAAAAAAAGACTAATTAAACTTATTTGTTAATTCAACCTGTACATTTTATGGGTATTTGGATAATATGCACTAATGTGAAGAAAAATGAGCTTAGGAACTTAGAACTTTCTTCAGGTTGATTTGCCTTTTCCTACCTGGAATTACCAGAGAAGAACAAAGATGTCACCTTTCAGAATAAGTCTGCAGTGCATCTCAAGCTTTAACGTGTTTATAGATCATCTGGGAACCTTGTTAAAAAATTTAGATTTTCATTCAACAACTCTGGGGTGGGGCCTCAGGTGCTGGTCCCCAGA
This sequence comes from Physeter macrocephalus, assembly GCF_002837175.3. Taxonomy (NCBI): domain Eukaryota; kingdom Metazoa; phylum Chordata; class Mammalia; order Artiodactyla; family Physeteridae; genus Physeter; species Physeter macrocephalus. The sequence continues at coordinate 66,644,053 of NC_041221.1, forward strand.
GCACACTCTGAGTAGCAAGGAGCTAGAAATCTTTCAGAGGATGTGAGTGTGGAGATGTCTCTGACTGGGTGTGATCCTCCCTCTCGCCCACCTTGCCCTCAGCAGCAATAAGCAACACATGATTTGAAGGTTTTCCTTTTATTCTATTCTGCTACACTTTCTTTTAATTTAGATTTATTTACTGGTTGATGGTAACAGTGTTCTCCCTTAGAAGTTCCTGAGGTCACCACTTCTTAACATTTAAACCTGTTCTATTGTTTTTTTCTCCCTAAGTCTTGAGACTAACTGGAATCTCTGTAATTCCACACAGCTTCCAGTAGAGGTCATTACCTCGTTACAGAAATATTTTCTTTCTTTTTTTTTCCTAAGAGAGAGTTCAGTGGCTGGGATGAATTTGCCTTCTCTGGGAGGGAGTCAGCCTAAGGGACCAGTTATCTCCAAGGCCACTGGTTTGCACATAATATCCCCTCCATGCAAAAGTGGGAGTGTCAAAGATGGGCAGAATTTTCCAATCCCCTGGGAAAAATGAGGGAAACAACTGAAGCATGGCTAAAGGGCTACAAAATTTAAATGCAGTGTATTAGTTTGCTAGGGCTGCCATAACAAAGTTCCACAGCTGGTGATTTAAACAACAGAAATTTATTTTTTCACAGTTCTAGAGGCTGGAAGTCCTCAGTTAAGACATTGGCAGGGTTGATTTCTTCTAAGGGAAGGATGTGTTCCAGGCCTCTCTCTGACTTATTAGATGGCCATTTTCTCCCTGTTGTCTTCATATCATCTTCCCTCTGTATGTGTCCATGTCCACACTTCCTTTTCTTATAAGGACATCAGTCATGTTGGATTAGGGCTCACCCCAATGAACTCATATCAATTCAGTTACCTCTTTAAGGACTCTTAATAAATACAATTAGTGCTCACTTTGGCAGCACATATACTAAAATTGGAACGATACAGAGAAGATTAACATGGTCCCTGTGCAGGGATGACACGCAAAATCGTGAAGCGTTCCACATTTTTTGTTTTTACTATTGTGGTGCTGATGTACCTCCTGGTTGTTTCAATATTTTTGTATTCTTTCTAAAATATCTGTTAGTTTCCTAGCCTAATTTTTTTACTTTGTTATTGCTTTTTTTTTTTTTCCACCCAAGCAGCTTGGGGGATCTTGGTTCATGAAACGGGGGTCAGGCGAAGGAAGCTCCTGTGGTGGGAGCTCCGAGTCTGAACTACTGAACTAATAGAGAAACTCAGACCTTTGGAAATATTCACTGGAGTGAGGTCTCATGGAGGTCCTTGAACTGAGGCAGAAGAACAAATAAGTGAGCTGGAAGACAAAATGGTGGAAATAACTGCCAAGCAGCAGAATAAAGAAAAAACAAGGAAAGGAATTGAAGACAATCTCAGAGACCTCTGGGACAACAATAAATGCACCAATATTTGGATTATAGGGGTACCAGGAGAAGACGAGAAAAAGTAAGGGTCTGAGAAAACATTTGAAGTGATTATAGTTGAAAACTTCCCTAACATGGGAAAGGAAATACTCACCCAAATCCAGGAAGTGCAGAGTCCCATACAGGATAAACCCAAGGAAAAACACACTGAGACATATTAATCAAACTATATAAAGTTAAGTGCAAAGAAAAATATTAAAAGCATCAAGGGAAAAGCAACAAATAACATACCAGGGAATCCCCATAAGGTTATCAACTGATTTTTCAGCAGAAGCTCTGCAGGCCAGAAGGGAGTGGCAGGATATACTTAAAGTGATGAAAGAGAAAAACCCACAACCAAGATTAGACTACCCAGCAAGGATCTCATTCAGATTCGATGAAGAAATCAAAAACTTTTCAGACAAGCAAAAGCTAAGAGAATTCAGCACCACCAAACCAGCTTTACAACAAATGCTAAAGAAACTTCTCTAGGTGGGAAGCACAAGAGAAAAAAGTGACCTACAAAAACAAATCCAAAACAATTAAGGAAATGGTAATAGGAACATACATATCGATAATAACCTTGATTGTAAATGGATTAAATGCCCCAACCAAAAGAAAAGACTGACTGAATGGATACAAAAACAAGACCCATATATATGCTGTCTACAAGAGACCCATTTCAGACCTAGGGACACATACAGACTGAAAGTGAAGGGATGGAAAAAGATATTCCATGCAAATGGAAATCAAAAGAAAGCTGGAGTAGCAATACTAATATCAGATAAAATAGACTTTCAAATAAAGACTGTTACAACCGATAAGGAGGAACACTACATAATGATCAAAGAATCAACCCAAGAAGAAGATATAACAATTATAAATGTTTATGCACCCAACATAGGAACACCTCAGTACGTAAGGCAAATGCTAACAACCATGAAAGGAGAAATCGATGGTAACACAATAATAGTAGGGGACTTTAACACCCCACTTACACCAATGGACAGATCTTCCAAACAGAAAATAAACAAGGAAACACAAGCTTTAAATGACACAATAGACCAGATAGATTTAATTAATATTTATAGAACATTTCACTTCCTTCTCAAGTGCACATGGAACATTCTCCAGGATAGATCACATCTTGGGTCACAAATCAAGCCTTGGTAAATTTAAGAAAATTGAAATCATATCAAGCATCTTTTCCAACCACAACGCTATGAGATTAGAAATACATTACAGGGGAAAAAATGTAAAAAACACAAACAGATGGAGGCTAAACAATATGCTACTAAATAACCAAGAGATCACTGAAGAAATCAAAGAGGAAATCAAAAAATACATAGAAACAAATGACAACGAAAACACGACAACCCAAAATCTATGGGATGCAGCAAAAGCAGTTCTAAGAGGGAAGTTTATAGCAATTCAATCTCACCTCAAGAAAAAAGAAAAATCTTAAATAAACAGTCTATCCCTACACCTAAAACAACTAGAGAAAGAAGATCAAAGAAAACCCAAAACAAAATTGATAAACAATTAGCCAGACTCATCAAGAAAAAAGGGAGAGGACTCAAATCAATAAAATTAAAAATGAAAAAGGAAAAATCACAACTGACACTGCAGAAATACAAAGGATCGTAAGAGACTACTACAAACAACTATATGCCAATAAAATTACAAGAAACTCTATGCCAATAAAATGGACAACCATGAAGAAATGGACAAATTCTTGGAAAGGTACAATTTTCCAAGACTGAACCAGGAAGAATTAGAAAATATGAATAGACCTATCACAAGCCATGAAATTGAAACCGTAATTTAAAATCTTCCAACAAACAGAAGTCCAGGACCAGATAGATGGCTTCACAGGTGAATTCTATGAAACATTTAGAGAAACCGTAATTTAAAATCTTCCAACAAACAGAAGTCCAGGACCAGATAGATGGCTTCACAGGTGAATTCTATGAAACATTTGGAGAAGAGCTAACACTGATCCTTATCAAACTTTTCCAAAAAATTGCAGAGGGAGAAACACTCCCAAATTCTTTCTATGAAGCCACCATCACCCTGATACCAAAAAAAGAAAAAGATATCACAAAAAAAATTACAGACCAATATGACTGATGAATATAGATGCAGAAATCCTGAACAAAATACTAGCAAACAGAATCCAATAGCACATTAAAATGATCATCCACCATGATCAAGTGAGATTTATCATAGGGATGCATGGATTCTTCAGTATATGCAAATCAATCAATGTGATACATGACATTAATAAATTAAGGAATAAATTAATACCAAAAAAAGAAAAAGATATCACAAAAAAAATTACAGACCAATATGACTGATGAATATAGATGCAGAAATCCTGAACAAAATACTAGCAAACAGAATCCAGTAGCACATTAAAATGATCATCCACCATGATCAAGTGAGATTTATCATAGGGATGCATGGATTCTTCAGTATATGCAAATCAATCAATGTGATTCATGACATTAATAAATTAAGGAATAAATTAATAAATTAAGGAATAAATTAAGGAATAAAAACATGATCATCTCGATAGATGCAGAAAAAGCTTTAACAAAATTCAACACCCGTTTATGATAAAAACTCTCCAGAAAATGGGCATAGAGGGAACCTACCTCAACATAATAAAGGCCATATATGACAAACCCACAGGAAGCATTATACTCAATGGTGAAAAACTGAAAGCATTTCCAATAAGATCAGGAAAAAGACAAGGATGTCTTGTTAAAAACTTGTTAAAAAACTTGTTATTTAACATAGTTTTGGAAGTCCTACCCATGGCAATCAGAGAAGAAAAAGAAATAAAAGTAATACAAATTGGAAAAGAAGAAGTAAAACTGTCACTCTTTGCAGATGACATGATACTACACATAGAAAATCCTAAAGATGCCCCCAGAAAACTACTAGAACTAATCAATGAATATGGTAAGGTTGCAGGATACAAAATTAATGCAGAGAAATCTCTGGCATTCCTATACACCAACAATGAAAAATCAGAAAGAGAAATTAAGGAAACACTCCCATTTACCACTGCAACAAAAAGAATAAAATACCTAGGAATAAACCT
>NC_041221.1:66648823-66649821 GCF_002837175.3 Physeter macrocephalus
CTTCAATAAGTGGTGCTGGGAAAACTGGACAGCTACATGAAAAAGAATGAAATTAGAACACTCCCTAACACCATACACAAAAATAAACTCCAAAGGGATTGAAGACTTAAATGGAAGACCAGACACTATAAAACTCTTAGAGGAAAACATAGGAAAAACAGTCTTTGACATCAACCACAGCAAGATCTTTTTTGACCTACTTCCTAGAGTAATGGAAATAAAAACAAAAATAAACAAATGGGACCTAATTAAACTTAAAAGCTTTTGCACAGCAATGGAAACCATAAACGACAAAACGACAACCCTCAGAATGGGAGAAAATATTTGCAAATGAAACAACAAAGGATTAATATCCAAGATATACAAACAGCTCATGGAACTCAATATCAAAAAACCAAACAATACAGTTAAAAAATAGGTGGAAGACCTAAATAGACATTTCACCAAAGAAGACTTACAGATGGCCAGGAGGCACATGAAAAAATGCTCAACATCACTAATTATTAGAGAACTGGAAATGAAAACTACAATGAGGTTTCACCTCACACCAGTCAGAATGGCCATCATCAAAAAATCTAGAAAAATTAAATGCTGGAAAGGGTGTGGTTAAAAAGGGAACCCTCCTGCACTGTTGGTGGGAATGTAAATTGATACAATCACCATGGAAAACAGAATGGAGCTTCTTTAAAAAACTAAAAATAGAACTGCCATATCACCCAGCAATCCCACTACTGGGCATATACACTGAGAAAACCATAATTCAAAAAGAGACATGTACCACAATGTTCATTGCAGCACTATTTACAATAGCCAGGGCATGGAAGCAACCTAAGTGTCCATCGACAGATGAATGGATAAAGAAGATGTGTCACATATATACAATTGAATATTACTCAGCCATAAAAAGAAATGAAATTGAGTTATTTGTAGTGAGGTAGATGGACGTAGAGTCTGTCATACAGAGTGAAGTAAGTCAGAAAGAGAAAAACAAATACCGT
>NC_041221.1:66649937-66682842 GCF_002837175.3 Physeter macrocephalus
ATATTACTCAGCCATAAAAAGAAACGAAATTGAGTTATTTGTAGTGAGGCGGATGGACCTAGAGTCTGTCATACAGAGAGAAGTCAGTCAGAAAGAGAAAAACAAATACCGTATGCTAACACATATGTATGGAACCTAAAAAAAATAAAATTGGTACTGATGAACCTAGTTGCAGAGCAGAAATAAAGATGTAGTCATAGAGAATGGACTTGACACAGGGTGGGAGGGGGAAGCTGGGGCGAAGTGAAAGTAGCATCGACATATATACACTACCGAATGTAAAATAGTTAGCTAGTGGGAAGCAGCCGCATAGCACAGGGAGATCAGCTTGGTGGTTTGTGATGACCTAGAGGGGTGGGATAGGGAGGGTGGCGGGAGGCTCAAGAGGGAGGGGATATGGGGACAATAAGTATGCATATGGCTGATTCACTTTGTTGTACAACAGAAACTAACCAGTATTGTGAAGCAATTATACTCCAATAAACATCTACTAAAGAAATAGAACAGTATGGTACTGGTGTAATGATAGACATATAGATCAGTGGAATGCAATTGAGTTTCCAGAAATAAACTCATGCATTTATGGCCAATAAATAAATAAAATAAATAAATAAATAAATAAATAAATACAATTAAATTCTGAGGTATGGGGGTATTAGGACTTCAACAGATGAATTTTTGATGGGACCCAATTTAGCTCATAACATGCAATAAATAGACAAACTTTCTTAAGAGAACAGGACTTCATTGAAAAATAGAGCTATGTCTACAGCTATAATTTGTCTGGAAAATTCAAATCAAAAGTTTATTTTCCCTCCATTACCTGAATATGTCTTGAAGATTGAATTAAAATAAAAATCAGCTGCAGTTGTCTTAATTAACTGTTCATTTTTTGTAGGTGTTACATTTTGACGGCTGATCTAGGAGTAGATCATAGGGGAGGAGAACTCTGAAGCAGGAGACAGGATGCAAATCTTCCAGTTACATTATCCAGACCAGAGGCATTTTCTCCTAAATTACGTCCCACCACTATTTCTATCATCATTTCTTTGTTTCAGGTCTGTTGAGTTTCCTTCTTCTTCTTGACATCTTTCCAGAGATCACATGAACTAAAAATCTCTGTTCTTTGAATTCATTAATTCATTTCAAAGACATACTCCAAAGCGCCCACTATATTTGTCATACCCTGGGCCCATAAACTTGAATGTCAGTACCTTCTCCCTAGTAACTTACTATAATAGAGTAGAAATGTTTGTAAGAGATGTGTGGCCAAGTGCCATTGCAGAATAGTTGGGGAGGGAGAGTAATTTTAAGGAGAAATCAGGAGACTTTGATATGTCTTTAATTTGGCATTTATTCATATGCCTTAGCAACCCTCTTCTTACCCACCCAAGAATTGTTATTTTTGTGTTTCTCAGAAGGCAGTACACATTGTAGGTGCTCAATGAATGCTTGTAGAAGAATGAATAAAATCAGGTGTTATAATTCTCTTACTCAGGAATAAATGTTAAGGTACTATTCTGCAAGGTGGGCTTACTTGGGTGATCTGCCCATTCTGGGCACCAGCCCTTGTCCATCAGAGTCCACACGGGCCACATAACTATAAATCCTACTCCCAGAGGGGCTTCATAAGAACAACAAAAAGATATGTTGTAAATGACTGAACATGAGTTACAGACTTAGAACTTTATAGAATTTAGCTATTTTGAAGATGCAACGACTAAAATGTTATAGACTGGGGTTTTGAGATTAGCATTTTACTTTCTCCTTTCTAAGGAAGTAATGAAAACCTTGGTCAGCTCTGGCTGAGAGAATTGTATCCGTCTTGATCTCCTTCAGCTTTTCAGGTTTATTACATTAGTTCTCTTGTAAGTATTCTGCCTTGTTCTGTCCTATGCCTTTTGGTGTCAAGATGGTCACTACTTCACAGTGGAGCCCTTTTTAATTAAAATAAAGATTCTAAATTTGCTTTGGGTCCATTTTACGTGCAGAGACTTCATTAATTACACCAGGAGGAGGTTTCCTAATGCTATAACATCTAGGAGCCTTTGAAAAATTAATTTGAAAAGGTTTTTCTTCCTTATTGTGCGGTTTTGTGTGAATTTGTTTCCTCTTGAGTATTCTGATGGCTGTATCTTTTTTTTTTTTAAATCCAAATTGCTTTAGAGGATGAGGAGCCTGCTGATTTGATTGCAAATGAAGTATAAGCCTCACAGCCAAGAACCATTAATACCATAACATTCTATCTGGTTTTAGCCACTAGGGAAAATTACTATTTAACAAAATGTTGAAATAAATAAATAGTAATTTACGACACCAGTGTTCTCTGTTGTTGGAAACCTCACCTTTAAAAGTAGTTATCACATCTTGGAGGGAGACTCATGAAAAGAAAAAGAGTTTGAGGGGATTTCTCCAGTGGTGCTCTCCTGCTTGACTCTTTTTCCCCCTTATTAACCCACTCCTACTGAAGCAAATACACTTGGTCTCCCACTTTGTTTTTTCCCAATTTCTTTTTGTATAAATACTCTTGGCTTTGAGGTAACATGAAGGAGTGAATGCTAGGTCTGAGAGTCCAGAACATAAGCAGACATGAAAGCCTCATCATCAGAACATCAAATACTAACACAGAAAGTGCTAAAACAGAAATCATCAAGTTGTTCCCAGCTACCCTTTCTTGTGAGATATTTAGCATCCTGTTCAATATTTGGACACTTGGACTATTCCACAGGCTCCTCAAATCTAAAGTAGAAGTGAGTTAGAGGTAGAAACCTAGATGTGGTCCTTTAGTTGTCTGAACAAAGACATTGTCCCAGTAGATTCTCTCTCGACATGGTTCGTGCTTGGGCTCATTATGTCCTATCAGTATTTTTATTTTTTAGTTATTTATTTTTTGAACTGGTTAAAGATTTAGATCAAAATGGGGACACTGTGTAGAAGCTATTCATGAGATTTACTTGCCAGTTTATTACAAATTGCATCCCTCTCCCCAGGGAGAACACACTCTCTGTTTCCTTTAATCTCTTTTATAAGGGATGACAGTATATATTAACAGAGGGCAAGAATAGATCATTGGGTTTAAGTGTTAATGATCATCTAATAATAAGATGTTATAGGATTATATTAGAATTGCAAAACTGGTCTATTTATTAAGAGTGGCAGGCTATCAAATTATAAATCTCAGAGGACACAGGAATAATTATAATCTTCCAGAAATGCAAAAAGTTAAACTCTTTTGAAAGTCAATTTTATTTTGCTATAAACTATGGCCAAAGAAGGTTAACTCTGAAAATGTCTGCTATGTGAAAAAATAAATTTTATTAGCATTTAAATGAGACCTCATCTTCTAACACTTTCTGGTAGTCTTTAGAAGAATTCCACCTTTTTGATATGTTCGTTATGCATAAGGATGTTAAGGTCTTATTGATAGCATAGAAACTAATATGCTTTTAAAATGTTTAATTCAGTGTTATAAAATGATTATTAGCTGCAAGTATAGTACATTCTCTAATAGCTCATTACAAAACATGTTATGGAATATATCAGTTAAAAAAGCTTTATATACAGTCTGTGACGACTTGAAAGAAGAGGCAGTGTGAGCAATAACCCTAACACAGGATCTCAAAGTGGGAATTCACATTTCATCTGGAACCTTGACTGACTGCTTATAGAACTTCTTCTATAAAACTAAACAAAACACTTCCCTGATAATAGCAGCTAACTTATTTGGATGTTCTTTGAGCCCCAGTTGAGTGACCTTCATCTGGTGTATTGTCTTCCATTATATCCAGCCTCACTCAGCCTCCTATTTGGAGTATCTTCATTTTTCTTTCTTGGCTTTTTTATCAGAGCATCTAATTTTAGCTCCTACCCTGTTTCTTGTCTTTATTTCTAAAAAATGTTGAGGAGTTTTCTATACTAATTAGTTTAATTTATTTGTAATTTTTCAACTCATTGCATCTTGGCATCAATTCCTACCATTTTACCAAAACCATTCCTAATTGCTGGATTTGGCAGTAGTTATTTTCCTGTCATTGTCTTATTCTTTCTAATTTCTTTTTTTAACAAATTTTATTTTATATTGGAGTATATTTCATTAACAATGTTGTGTTAGGTTCAGGTGTATAGCAAAGTGATTCAGTTATACATATATGTATCTATTCTCTTTCAAATTCTTTTCCCATTTAGGTTGATACATGTATTTTGGATGTTGGCTTTGAAGATAAAGTACTAAATCTGTAGTCCAGCTTGGTGGAGCAGGATGTCATCCCCAAATAGTGACATCTGTATCTGTGAATATTGGGGGGATTCAAAGACTCTGACACATTCACACTAACAACTCTAGCCAAGCCCTGCATTGGTTCCTCAAGGTGGTCAAAAAATATAACTTATTTACTAATCGTGTCCTCTCTTTTATGAAAGTGGGATTCTGTAATTACTAAACACAGTTGAAGTGCAGTAATTATATTTCATTATACCAACAGGGGGAAAATAAGCGTTGACTATTACCCTCAGAGTCTAGCTTCACATTTTTTGAACCCTAGAGCATCAGTGTGGGGCTACATAATGCTAACTTGGCTTCTCTCTGATCCCTACAAGGACCATACAGAGTAAAGAGAGACTGCAGTTAATGGTGCCCTAGGAGTAGGAACTGGAGAGGTTAAGAAAAGTCCTATACAGCGTATGCAAATAAGTACATTGATGCAGTTTGACATGAATAAACAGCTTGAAAGCCCAGGAAAATTTTAAAAAGATCTAGAGAAACTAGTCATGGTAAACATCGTCTCAGCCTACATTTCCATGATTAATACAGCAGAGTAAGTTAAAGAATGCCTTTGGAAGGTCACCTCGGTTTCTTGTTAGTTAAAATCAAGACATACAATTTGTCCATTGTAATAGGGCACAGTATCCTTACTATAAAATTCTATCTAGGGATAAGCAGGAAGCTACTTCATGACTAAAAAGTTATATCTAAATAAGTAGAGAGGTAGAAATCTTAATACCTGAATTATACAGATGAAGTTGGTCTACCTTTCCTGCCCACCAATAGGACTTTGTGTCTCCCTAGAGGTATAAACCATAAGACCCTATACAGCGTATGCAAATAAGTACATTGATGCAGTTTGACATGAATAAACAGCTTGAAAGCCCAGGAAAATTTTAAAAAGATCTAGAGAAACTAGTCATGGTAAACATCGTCTCAGCCTACATTTCCATGATTAATACAGCAGAGTAAGTTAAAGAATGCCTTTGGAAGGTCACCTCGGTTTCTTGTTAGTTAAAATCAAGACATACAATTTGTCCATTGTAATAGGGCACAGTATCCTTACTATAAAATTCTATCTAGGGATAAGCAGGAAGCTTCTTCATGACTAAAAAGTTATATCTAAATAAGTAGAGAGGTAGAAATCTTAATACCTGAATTATACAGATGAAATTGGTCTACCTTTCCTGCCCACCAATAGGACTTTATGTCTCCCTAGAGGTATAAACCATAAGACCTGGAAGCTCTTTAATTGTTACCTGATCTACCTATGATGATGGTCCAGGAGGCACTACAATAAACACTGAATTAATCAGGTTCAGAGAAAATTATTTTTACCTTAAATATATAAAAAACACAGATGGCTGAAAAGATAGACTCATTTTCAGGACCCCAGGAGTATTCTCATGCCTTGAAACCTAATGAAATTTACCTTGCTGGGTCTGAGATGTTCTTGGGAACTGCAACACCTTTATTCCTTCCCAACTGGAATGGGAATATCTATTCTATACCTGTCCCACCATTGTATTTTAGGAGCAAATAACTAGTTTGTTAGTTTCACAGGCCCACAGATGGGGAAGAATTTTACCCCAAGATGGAGCATAACCCAAGTCTCATTATACTTGATTTAGAAGATGAGTTTTGGGACTTTTTGTGTTAATGACATTTAAATGAGATTTTTGGATTTAGAGTTGATGCCAGAATGGGTTAAGTCTTTTGAGGAGGTTGGAAAGGGGTGAATTTTGTACTTGGGAAGGATATGAATTTTGGGAGACCAGGGGCAGACTATTATGGGTTGAATTCTGGTCCCGAAAAGGTATGTTGAAATCCTAAGGCATGGTACTTGTGAATGTGACCTTATTTGAAAATAGAGTCTTTGCTGGATTATCCAATGACTGATTTCCTTATAAGGAGAGAGAGCTTTGGGGGCACACAGAGACATAGAGGAGACACAGGGAAGAAGACCATGTGAAGGCAGAGGCAGATACTGGAGTTATGCTGCCACAAGACAGGAAATGCCAAGGATTGCCAGCAACTATCAGAAGCTAGAAGAGTCAAGGAGGGTATCTTCTTGAGGGTCTTCAGAGAGAATGTGGTCTTATCAACACATTCATTTCAGACTTCTAGTCCTAGAACCATTAGAGAATACATTTCTGTTGTTTTAAGTCACTTGGCCTGTGGTAATTTGTTATGGCAGTCCTAAGAAAGTAATACAAGGTAGGGTTCTATTTATATGAAGTTCTAGAAAATATAAACTAATCTATAGTGACAGAAATTAGACCAGTGGCTGGCTGCAAATATGGGGGGGGGGATGTTGGGGACAGGAGGAAGGAGGAAAGTTTTACAAAGGGACATGAGGAAATTTGGGGAGTGATGGATATATTATCTTGATTGTGGCGATGGTTTCATGGGTATATAAATATATCGAAACAGCATAATGTGCACTTCAAATATGTGCAGTTTATTGTATGTCAATTATATCTCAATAAAGCTGTTAAAAAAGTCATTTCTGGGGAGTAGAATTGGGTTTGGAATGGAATTAAGTGAAGGCTGTTGAAAGAGTAACAACATATATTTTCCTTTTATCAATGTTGCAGTTTCTTTTTTTCTGAGAAAAAGAAAGAGAAAACATTGTACTTGATTAAATTCTTGGAAATTAGCTCTTAAGTGGATTTAAATGAATTAGCATTAATCTCCCATGGACACTTTTGCCATTGTCCACTTACGGCACCTTTATCCTAACATTTTGCCTTGGTTGGGTTCTATTCTCCCTTTATCAAGCTCAGTAATTGGAAGTTCATTGATAATTGCAGTCATATTATTTGTCTCATTTTCTGTGAGAAACATTTTCCAATGTGCTGTTATAGTCTTAGGTATAATTCAGTTAGTAGAGACTTTGTCCTAACCAATGCCTCCTTAATGACAGCTGTTTTACTCTGTTGGGGCAGATGAAACTAACTGGCTTTCTATTAAGGCAAGGTAAGAGGTGGGAATAAATATCTATTTTTTTCTTGATCCAGATCTGATAGTGCTGGCTCATGGATATACATTAATGGTCTTTGCAAAAGATCTTGTGTGATTTGAAGATTTATGATTGGTGAAACATGAGGGAACAAAAGGGAATTATTATAACTTTGTAGTATTTTACATGGTTGGACAGTTTCTTCTTCTTAAAACCTTTAATGACAGAAGTCTCCTTTAGTTCTCCTCTGATTTCCTTGGCTTTTCATTTTCAATTCCTTTTTGTGCTCCTCTTTTTATTTTTGTTTTTCTTTTAAACATACCTCTGTACTTACTATTTGGATGACCTCCTCTAAATGAATGACTGCAAGCACTACACTTACTGTTACCACTCACAGTTCTGCTGAGCTTTACACTTGTACACACAGCTGCCTAAAGGGTAGTTCTATGTCCCACCTCCAGGTAGTGAGACTTACCTGTTTCCCCCAGTGTCTACTCAATAAAGCTAAACATCTTCACTATTTCTGCTTCTCCTCCCTTCACAGGCAATTCTTTACAAGTCTTTTACTTTTTTTTAATGTAATTTTTATTTTATATTGGGATATAGTTGATTTACAATGTTGTGTTAGTTTCAAGTGTATAACAAAGTGGTTCACGTATACATATACATATATCCATCCTTTTTCAGATTTTTTTCCCATATACATTATTACAGAATATTGAGTAGAGTTCCCTCTGCTATAAAATAGGTCCTTGTTGATTATCTATGTTATATATAGTAATGTGTATATGATAAATTAAGAGTTTGGGATTAACATATCTTTTACTTTGTTTTACTTCAATATCTCTTACATCGCTCCTTTCCTTTCCAAACCTTCCAGTTCCTCTCTATTTGAGTTACACACTAGATTGTAGACCATGACCTATATTTTAATTTTTCTCTTACATATTCCATAGAAATATCTTTTCAAAATGGACAGAGAATCTGCTTGAAATCCTTTAATATTCTCCAAAATAGTCCCCCCAATGTTCAGAGTTCTTGGTTTAACCAGTAAGATAAAGTCCCTAATCACAAATCTAGCCATATTTCTATGTTTGCTATACATTTTATAAATATCACATTTATCATTTTATCAGGTAAGATAGTTCTCTTATTTTACTAGCTTGTTATGTTTGTTTGTTCGGGTTTTTTTCTTTTTTGGGCTGATGTGCTGAATTGTTTATCATAAAGGGGTAATGAATTTTAAGTGATTTTCCATCATTATTGATTCTATTGTTTTCTCCTTTAATCCACTAATGTAATAAATTAAATTAATTGGATTTTTAAAAAGTTAACCAACTTTGCATTCCTGTGTAAAAAAAATCTTGCCTATGGTTTACTATATTTTTTACATAATTCAGGATTTGACTTGTCTATATTTTGTTTATGATTTTGAATGTGTGTTCCTGAGTGAGGCTAGTCTATTGTTTTCTTTTCCCATATTGTACTTGCTTGGTTTTGGTATCTAGTTACACTAACTTCATAAACAATTTCAGGAGTTGGCCCTCTTTTTTTAAATAAAACTCTGGACAAGTTTTGTAAATTGGAATTACCTGTTCCTTGATAGTTTCATGGAACTCACCTATTGGACTGTTTGGGTCTAGAGTTTTCTTTGTGGAGACATGTTTTTAACTTCTTACTCAAGTTATGTAATGTTTATGTAAATAGTAGGGGTCTTCTTGAGCCAGTTTTTAAAAGTTATATATATTTTTGGAATTTGACATCTCATCTCTGTTTTCATGTTTACTGGTCTATTATATCAATAGACTTCTTACATTAAAATTTTTGCTTTATAATATACCCTCTGTTATTCCAAATATTGTTAATTTGTGCCTTCTATTTTTTTTTTCTTGGTAACTCTTTCCAGAGTTTTGTCTGTTTTATCAGTCATTTTAGAATATTAATATCTAACTTTTAAAAAGTCTCTGTTTTATATTGTTTTATAATATTATTTTATATTTTATTAATATTAATTTTGTTTTTATCTTTATGTCCTTCTATACGCTTTGGATTTATTCTTGTTCTTAGCTTTGTGAGCTTGATTTATTCATATTTATTTTTATAACTACATGCTTGGTTTTATTTTTGTATCCTATTTTTTTATTTCTACTTGTCTCACTTTATCTTGGATCCTGTTTTCCTCCTTTCTAGCTTTCTTTTGGATTGATTTTTTTTCATTCTATTTATTCTCCTTTACAGGTTTGCAATTTATACATTATATTTCTATGCTATAATTTTCTACACAGAAACCACTATTTATCAACTTAAAAAGTTCAAAGCTATAAAATAATGTTAGGAATGAAACAGGGGATAGGACTCATAGATTCATATATAATAAGAAAACAATGAAAATCACTTAATGGCAGTAGATTAAGAACATAATAAAATAGGAAATATTCTAAAAATATAGTTTATCAAACCTGAGTTAAAAATGATCTGTGTATATTTATAACCATTAAAAATTGAACAATGGTTAAAATTTACATATCAAAATATTAGCAGACTCAAGCAATTTTCTGAAAGCTTCAACATCTCTGTCATGCACACATTATTCTTAAGAATAGAATATAGGAAAAGTTTTCCAATGCTATAGGTGAATTTAAAGTAAATATTCTTAAAAAGTGAGTACATACTTAAAGCAGCAATGTAAAAATAGCTTAAAATACTGTGACTAAGTAGGATTTAACTCAGGAATATAAGAAAGAGATTAAAGAAGAAAGGACATATAAAAATAATAATAGATACAGAAAAAACACATAAAATCAGCAATTCATGATGAAAAATACTTAGTGAATTAGGTATAGAAAATAATTTTTTCACCTAATAAAAGGCACTGCCAGTAATCCATAGGATACAGAGGTAATGAAAGCAAATATGAACATTCTTTTCAAAATCAGGAACAAGAGAATTATCTCTGAGATCACTCCTTCTATTTTATATTTTACTGAAGTTTTTATTCTAGTCCTTCTGTTGATCTTTCTCCATTCATTTTTTGGGTGAAGTAGGCTAAATTTGTCTCTTAGTAGTTCTTCAAGAAAGACTCATGTGGCTAATATTCCCTGTTCTCTTGAGAGTTCAAAATATTTTGTTTGGAGCCTGTATAACTGGCTATATCCTGGGATCCCAGAACCTTCTAAATATTACTAAAAATTTGCATACAGTAAAGTTCACTCTGTGCTTTAAAATCCATGGCTTGTGACAAAGGCATAGTGTGACATATCCACAATTATACAGAATAGATTGACCATGCTAAAAACACATCAGTCTCCTGTGCTTTACTCATGCTACCTTCCTCTACCCCTGAGCCTCTGGCAAGCACTGATCTTTTTACTACAGCTATACTTTTGCCTTTTTCAGAATGTCATATAATTGGAATCATACAGTATGTAGCCTTTTCAGACTGGCTTCTTTCAACTCAGCAATGCATATTTAAGATTCCTCCATTCTGAGTGTGGATTAATAGCTCATTTATTTTTATTTTGAAATAGTATTCCGTAGTATCAATGTACCAAAGTTTGTTTATGCATCAATGTACCAAGTTTGTGCATTTGCCTATTTAGTACATCTAGATTGTTGAAGGCTTTTTGTGATTATTAATAAAGCTGCTATAAAAAATTTGCTTGCTGGTTTTTGTGTAGAAACAAGTTATCAAATCAATTAGGTAAATATTTAAAAGCATGAATACTGGGTCATATTTAAGTTTATGATAAGTTTTATAAGAACCATCAAGCTGTCTTCTAAAGTGGCTGTACCATTTTGCATTCCCTCCAGCAATGAGGGAGAGTTCCTACTGCTTCATTTCCTTGCCAGCCTTTGGGGTTGTCAGTGTTTTGGATTTTAGCCATTCTTATAGGTGTGTAGTGATGCTTCATTGTTGTTTTGGTTTCCATTTCCCTAATGACAAATGATGTTGAGTGTCTTTTCATATGCTTATTTGTCATTTGCATATCTTCTTTGGTGAGGTGTCTGTTCAGATCTTTAGTCCATTTTGGGAGATCATTTCTTATTGTTGAGTTTTAAGAGTTCTTTGCATATTTGGATACAAATCCTTTATCATATGTGTGATTTTCAAGTATTTTCCCCAGTCTGAAACTTATCTTCTAATTTCTTAATAGCATCTTTCATAGAGCAAAGCTTTTAATTTTAATACAATCAAACTGATTAATTTTTTTTCTTTCATGTATCATGCCTGTGGTATGTTGTATCTGAAAACTCATCAACAAACCCAAGGTTATTCATATTTTCTCCTGTTTTTGTCTAGATGTTTTATAGTTTGTATTTTCCATTTAAGTCTGTGATCCATTTGGAGTTAATTTTTGTGTAAGATGTGAGTTCTGTGTTGATTCTCATTTTTTTTTCTTTGTATGTAAATATCCAGTTAGAAGCATCATTTGCTGAAAAAAACCATCCTTCCTCAATTAAATTGCCTTTGCATCTTTGTCAAAAATCAGTGACAATATTTGTGTGGGTCTATTCATGGGCTTTCTATTCTGTTACATTGATATGCTTGTTTATACTTTCACTGATATATGCTGTATTGATTAATTAACTTTATGTTTAATCTTAAAATTGGGTTATAACGAGTGCACCAACTTTGTTCTTCTTTTTAAAACTGTACTAGTTTTGGTTCTTCTAGTACTTTTGCCTTTCCATATAGATTTTAGAATCTATTAATATCTACAAAAAGAGCTTGCTGGGATTTTGATTTTGATTGTATTGAATCTGTAGATCAAATTGGGAATAATTGATATTTTAACAATATGAAGTCTTCCAATCCATAAAAATAGACTGTCTCTCCATTTATTTAGATATTTAATTTCTCTCTCTTTTTTTTTTACCATCTTTATTTGAGTATAATTGCTTTAAAATGTTATATTAGCTTCTACTGTATAACAAAGTGAATCCTCTATACACATACATATATCCCCATATCCCCTGCCTCTTGTGTCTCCCTCCCTCGCTCCCTATCCTACCCCTCTAGGTGGTCACAAAGCACTGAGCTGATCTCCCTGTGCTCTTCGGCTGCTTCCCACTAACTATGTATTTTACATTTGGTAGTGTGTATATGTCCATGCTATTCTCTCACTTCATCCCATCTTACCCTCCCCACTCCCGTGTACTCAAGTCCATTCTCTACATCTGCATCTTTATTCCTATCCTGCCCCTAGGTTCATCAGAACCATTGTTTTTTTTTTTTTAAGATTCCATATATATGTGTTAGCATACGGTATTTGTTTTTCTCCTTCTGACTTACTTCACTCTGTATGACAGACTCCAGGTCCATCCACCTCACTACAAATAACTCAATTTCGTTTCTTTTTATGGCTGAGTAATATTCCATTGTATATATGTGCCACATCTTCTTTATCCATTCATCTGTTGATGGACACTTAGGTTGCTTCCATGTCCTGGCTATTGTAAATAGAGCTGCGATGAACATTTTGGTACATGACTCTTTTTGAATTATGGTTTTCTCAGTGTATATGCCCAGTAGTGGGATTGCTGGGTCATAATGGTAGTTCTATTTTTAGTTTTTTAAGGACCCTCCATACTGTTCTCCATAGTGGCTGTATCAATTTACATTCCCACCAACAGTGCAAGAGGGTTCCATTTTCTCCACACCCTCTCAGATATTTAATTTCTTTCATTGTTATTTTATAGTTTTTCACATACAGATTCTGTATACATTTTTATTAGATTTGTATCAAAGTATTTCAGTTTTTTAAGAACAAAATTCTCTTAAAATTTTTATAACATTTACTAACAAAAAGTCATTCAGCTTTTTAACAGTTTTTAGTAATGTTTTGTTTTAAAAATTAAACTTATTGAAAAACTAGTCATATAAACCAATCAGATGTAAATAAAGCCTTTGTTTTCAGGTCTTTTTAATGGCTATCTTCTTTATTAGGTTGACAGTAGTATTGCTATAATAGTATTAAGTTTCCTTATTCTTACTAAAATTAGCTGTTTTCAGGATAAATGGTTATAATAAACTTTGCTTTTTATAACTCTGTTTAGGTAAGGTAGAAACATTTTAAAATTAATTTTCAACTTTATATGGACTATTTTATAGTAAAAAACTATTTGTTACAAATGTTCTTAGGCTAAATGTTCTAAAAGTAATCTTTAGACCTCAAATGAACTTTGTACTCTAAGATTTTTTATTTTAATGATATTTATATAATAAATATTAATTTATTAGTGTGAGGGGGTTCCCCAATGACTGTGGGCCCCAGACATTTCTCACTCTCAAACTCTCCACACCTAGTCTCCAGCAATTTGACAGAATTCTTTTTATATACTATTTATACCAGCTTATGACATCCAGCAGCTTCTGCCCCAGGTAAGCATATCTCAGGAGCTATATCTCTCTGGATGCAACCTGACTGTCCAGATTTCAGCCTGGTGATATGCCCTGCAACCTCAGTTCTCTGACAGTTTAAAGAAAAGTACTTGATTTTCAGTTTGTTAAAGTTTTTCTTGTAGGGATAGAAGTAGTGTTTCCAAACCCTTTACATGTCAGAGCTGAAACCAGAATCCTTTTTTATATTTTTTAATCTGCTTTGCAGGTACATTTTCTTGGTGAATTTTCATCATCTTTAAAATGGTTAGGTTGTTCATTTCCCCCTTTTTCTGATAATATCTTATTAAACATATATTTCTGTTGTTATTCCAAGGTGATGGCGTTGAATTTTCTTAGAGTACTAGCAGGAAGTTTTTGTGGAAGGTGGTGGAGGGAGAGGCCTGGGTAGTTTTCCAAGCCTCTCAGCTCAGAGGCTCTTTTATTGTTATAGCTATAGCCTATTTCCATGGAGTTTGGTGCTTCTGTATAGAGAGGCTGCCTCTGAATCTCAGAATATAATCTGGCTCAGGACGACTTCTAGTGTGACTCCTGGGGCTGCTAAGTCTCACAGGCTGGCTCAGAGGCAGCCATCATCAAGGGACTGTTGCCTGCCTGAGTGATGACTCACTTATAAAGGAGTATTTTCTGAAAGCCACTCATTGTGGCTCCCCTGGGCACTTTCTGCAACTTCTTTCTCCTCTTATTGAAAAGTTAGAGTTCTGTTACCTCTCAGCCCTTCTCATATAAGTTTTGTCACAGAGACCTCCTCTTTTGGAAAGTGAATATTTGCTGAATAGTCTATGAGACTGCAGATATTATAAAGTCATAGTATTTGGCAGTGTGATATTGGTGCAAAGATAGACAAATATACAAATGGAAAGAGTAGTCTAGAAGTAGTCACATCTAAATAATTTACTGATTTACAGTGAAGGAATTACACAATTCAATGGGGGATATGAAGGTATTTTCAATAAATTGTACTGAATATATATATTTGGAAAAAAATGAATCTTGACTCATATCATGCCACACACAAAATTTTATTCAAAATGACAATAGCTCAAAGATCCAATTGTGACTGGTAAAGCTATGAAGTTTTCAGAATAAAATATATAAGAAAATATTATTCACCTTGGGATAGACAAATATTTAACAAGACACACGAAACAAAAAAGAAAAGATTCATATATTTGATGATATTGAAATTAAAAATTTTGTACATAAAATGAAACCATTAGAAGAGTGAAAAGTCAACCTATGCAGTGGGAGAAGATGTGAAAACATATGAAAAGATCAACTTCATCAGCCATTAGGGAAATGAAAATGAAAACCAGAGTGAGATATCACTATACAACTGAATTTGCTTCAGTTAAACAGATGGAAAACACTAAGTGTTGATTTTTATATAGGGCAACTGGAATTCTCCTATACTGTTGATGGGAGCATAAATCAGTACAGTCACTTCGTAAGACTGACCGTGCTTACTGTAACTGATATACTCATTCCTATGATGCTGAAATGATACTCCTAGGTTTATACCCAACAGAAAAAAAATATGTTTTAATGTACTTATCTCATGTACTTACATACATGAATTTTCGTAGCAGCACTTTTCGTAAAAGCCAAAAAATGGGAACCACCCAAATGTCCTTCAACCATAGAATGGATAACTAAATTGTTGTAAGGAATGGGTAAATTGTAGAATTCTATACAGCAGTGAGACTGAACCATCTACAACAATGAAAAGGAGCTAGAGAGCAAAGTTGTACTATATGGTTTATTTATATAGATACAAAACCAGGCAAAACTAATCTATGCTATTTTAAATCGGGTAGTGGTTATCCTGAGATGAAGTGGGTTAGGTCAGTGATAGGAAGGGAGTATAAGGGTGGCTTCTGGGATGTGTGTAGTATTGTTTCTTGATCCATTTGTTGTTTACATGACTTTGTTTAGTTTGTAAAAATTCACTGAGTTTATGCTGACGATTTGTGTACTTTATTTATTATTCTTCCATAAAAACTTCAAAAACCAAAACCCAAACCAAAACTCTTTGTGGTAATCTACCCAAAATGTATATGATTTGAAGCAGGAGGGCTTTTCAACCTACTTCAGCTGTATTACCAAAAGCTGTAGCACCCCTTGGGCCCATCTCTCTGTTTGCTTACTCCAGCTCTTTGGGACAAAAAACAGAACAAACTAGTGGTTTCTAAACTTGGCTGTATATCAGAAAAAAACTTGGGAAGTTTTAATAAAGTATAGATTTACACTCTTCCAGGTTAATTTTATCCACAGACAGGTTTGGGACCTAAGGTTAAACTACTCAGAAGACTCCCAGAGGGATTCATCAGGCAAAATGTTAATTTATAATTACATGGGTACAAGTCAGTTTGACCAAATTCTGACCCTGGTTATTTCATGCCTTTTGTACTGATTGGACTCAATGGGATCCATATTAAAAAGATAAAACTGTTAGATAGCACCATCCTAATAACTCAGAACCTTCTTTTAGAGAAGTTTCAAATTGTAATCAAATTACAGATGTTCTTACATCTGTAATTGGTGGATGAAACCCATCTCATATGGTTGTTATAAGGAATAAATGGAGAATACAGTAAAGCACTTAGCATAGTGGGATCTGGTACGTAAATTTGTTGAACAAGTTTCCAAGATCTCTGTGAGAGTCAAATTGGCATTTCTCAGTCAATTTGGAATTCTGCTTTTTCAGAACAGTGCTGTATTTTTTGGAATACCAAGCTAATACAACTGCCCACTAACATCAGGTGCATTTTTGAGGTGTTTATTCCAGCCCTGGTAATGAATTTGTACTCATCAGCAATGATCTCTTCAAGTTCCTAATCTGGATTATCACCATCCTTTTGTAAAATGCCTGGCCAGTGTTAGGGAGGAATCCAGAGCCTGTGGTCATGAGCAAAACAGGCTTATTCAAGTGTAAAATTAAATCTCCTATCCACTCTTTCCTAACATCATGATTTAACCAATGAGTCAACCAGCTACAGGGAACTGAACAACAACCATGTAATTGGTATGAAATGCTCCACTGATTCAGAAGACCAATTTGGTCACATCTTAATTTTTTCAATTAATCACTTCAGTACCCAACTTCCTTCTTTATCAGGAAATCTAGAATCTCCCTCTTGGGGTTTCCCCTTACCCTTAATTTGCCCAAGAACTTCAGAATCTCACACAGCCCCAAAGCAGTTCACATTTTTACACCAACAAGAAAGAACCCTGGGGTTTTCCAGTCTACTGCCACAAAATCAATTACCACGTGGTGTGACTTTTGCATTTAGTCTTGCTCTGTCATGCAATTAGTATGGAATCACTGATGTTATGAAACCTAGATGATCCAGATTCCTGCGGAGACTACAGTGGTTCTTTGAGGATAGATAATCCCTTGGTGCTAAGCTTGGCTAAAAGTGCCCCAAAGCTCCCCACATTATGGGATCTTTAGTGTCCACATATTTCAGCTCTCTTATAAGTTACTTCCATGTTTCCTCATCGTCCCAGAAGTGGTGAGACAGGATCAGCTATGTATTACTGTTACTTCAGAGATCCAAAACCACTGTCCTCTTTTTCTACATAGGAATCAACAATCTAACTGAATAATGTCTGCTGTTGTTTCTTTTCCCCAGATTGTGGTACTACTCCCTCAGCTTTCTAAAGAAGACTAATTTCCATGACTTTAGGGCTTCATCTCTATACTTCTTGTATTCAGACTCCAACAGCCATAGTACCCAAGCAGGGAAATATCCCGCTGCCTCACTGTATTTTATGTTCTAAAGCTTGCCTTCTATATGCCCATTTCCTGCTCCCAAACCTAACTCTTCTCAAAATGATAGACAGTGGAAATATTCTCTACCTTCCAGGCAAACAGTATTATCCATTTAGAAGATTATGTCTTCAGTGCATGACACACACAGAATATTATTCTCCATTAGCAGTACATTTGTAGCTGGGATTTTGGCTTAAATGCAAGAGTATTAACATTACAGTTAAGTTGGGCATTGCACGGTTCAGATTGGTATCACTGGTATTGCCTTTGGTGTTATGCTGGTATTAACTTTTCAGAAGTGTAAATTCTTGGACCCCACTCCAGATCTACTGAGTTAGAAACTTCGGGGCTGAATTCCAGCAATTTATTTCAACCAGTCCTCTAGGAGATTGTGATTAAAGCCAGAGTTTGGGAACCACTGATCTACACAGAAACATACTTTATAATTGTTTCTCCTGTAGGAGGTAAAGATCTGACTTCTGTGTTCTTGGTGATGTTTTCTGAGGGTCAGCTGTTCTTCAAACATGACTATGCATTTGTCTTTTCTAGGATAAGCAACTGGATGTAGAAAACAGTGTAGTATAAACAGGTTTTTCTTGGAACTTTTAAAAAAATCTGTGTCTGTTAGTAGTTCTGAGTTGGGGGCTCAGTGTCCTATCTGGGATATATGAAGAGGCACTAAGGAAACCCAGGGGACTCACTGCCATGTTGTTGCTTAGGTCCTAAGGTCCCTAGAGTCTGCTGCCTTCTTTCCGGCTTTCAGCATCTTCCTCTTCTTGTTTGTTGTGTTATGTCCATGGTGTTTTCTTTGTAAGTCAATAGAACTAGGCAGGGTCCATGGTTTTTTCCTTGCAAGAGGATAAAAGTATGTAGGATGGAGCTACCACAAGTTGGCAGAACGAGAAGTTCTGTGAAGCTCTTTATAGCCAAATCACCATAAACTTGTGGTAGTGTTTTATGTCTTTTCCAATCTTTGATGTATTTTTATCAAGGAAAAATGTGGGATTAGAAATGAATATTTTGATCTATGTTGGGATTATTTGAATTCAGATGCGGTATATGGTATTACTGAGCAATGAGAACAGTAATTTCTCAGACACTTTGATACTTCTAGCCCATGGTCTATTGTGAAAGAATGCATTGCCCCTGAGAAAATGTATTATGAGAACAGAACAAGAGAGCACCAGGAAGAAATAGTGACAGTAGCAGCATTTTATTTCTTCTAGGTGACAAACTAGTGGCAAGGCTACCCAACTTATGCACCTACCTATCTAATTTAGAAATAAGATTTTAAGATTTAGAAAATGCTGGGAAGTACATTTTGCAATGCAGTTTGCTTTTGTCACCTTCATCATTCTCAGGAATGAGAAAGAAATCGATAAGCACTTTTACACTTTCAGGTCTTGGTCTTTACCTTAGCTGCATAGTTGTCATGAATCAAATCAGGCATAGATTTAGATCAGTGCTAAAAAGGAACATGTATCAGAGCTCAGAGTGTTATAGTTTAATGATCAGTTACTTAGATTCATAGGGGAAACATTTTCATTACATTTTTCCAGAAAATTGTTTGATAATGTAAATACATATTCTTTTTTATCGTAACAGTGTACAAGCCTTCTGTTCACATCACTCACCAACCACTTTTCTTATTTGTTTATTAAATACTCATTTATCCTTTCATTTAATTATATGATTTAAATTAACCAAGTTCGTTGTGGGTTTATATTGTAGATTCTGTTATAAATAATGTACTTAATACTAATTTTTATTATAACAACTTGCATAAATTCTGCACTTTGTAGTGGTTTACTACCTTCTTGTCCTTTTGTATAATGTAGTGCATGTTTTAAAAAACAGATCTCCTTAAGAATTTTGTTCCCTTCATTTATATATTTCTTTAAAAATGTTTATTAAATTCCTGCTCAATGCTAACCATTTACCAGATACCAGAAAGCAAAGATGAATAAAAAACAATCCTTCCCTTCAAGGCATCCTAGTGGAAAAATGCACGAATATAATGAAATATTATGATTTTTAAAATGAAGGAATATGGAAAATATCAGTGACTACAAATATTAGACTGTCTCATTTTGACTGAGGGACTAGGAAAGCCTCCCCAAAGGAGGTGATGCTTTTAGCTGACTCTTGAATTAGAAGTAGGAGTTTATCGGGATGTGTGTGCCAGCAAGGAGCAAAGGGGTGAGATATTTCAGGATATTAGTAGAGATGGGGCATAGTTTTGTGTAATTTAATTTTAAATGAAGAACTAAATAATCTTCAGTATATTAACAACATAACACCAATAATAATAACTAAAATATGATGAATGTTTGACTTAAAATCTGAAACTTTAAAAAAATATACATTGTCCTTGATTTTTTTTTGATAATCTATTTTTTTGGTAAACCATTGAAGAGGTCAACCTCCAAGCTTTGGGTTTGACAACTAATATTTCACAAATTGAGTGTGTTGATGGCATTCTAAATGTCACTTTTTGCCTCTCAAAAAGTCCTACAGGGGAGTCAGGCTCCACTAGAAAGACTTCAGAGTTAAAAGCAGCCAGCCAAATGAAATACTTTCAAAGTCAAGTACTTTGGTAGAGTCCAAATAGATGGGTAGTTGTAAGCTAAAGATTGTAATGCCTACAGTTCCACCTGCTTCCTTATATTTGACTCTTTGAGCTGTTATTAATCTAAAATATTGTGCTAAGTCAGACTTTATAACCCAAAAGGGAATTCTTTGAGAATGGAAGACCCTAGAGAAAGAAATTTAACCTTAGACCTCTGGTGAGGTTGGATTTTGTTAGAATGCCATTTTTCATAACGTTTTTCAAGGGTTTTAAATGTCATTCTATCTAATATTTAATTGTAATTTTCTGCAAAGACTTTAAGGTTGATGATTTTTAAAAATATGAGTTTAACACAATAGTTATGTTGCATTCTGGCATCCTGACCTTTTAAAAACATGTCATTTCATTATGTTTCAGATATGTAAGTGCTGTGTTCTTTTCTAGCTTTTGCCCAAAGGAGAACTCATAATGAAGACAAGAGCCAGCTAGAGCTCATACCCTCTGAATCTCTGACATTCTCATTTTTAGGTAAACTATATCTGTCAACAGAGGGGAGGCTTTCTAGTTCCTGGAACCTGATCAAATTATGCATGCTGTTGAATAGAGTAGAGGCAAAAATAAACCACTTAGAGTACAGGAAAAGAGAAATCAGATCTGGTTCAAGTTTCGTTCCTTTCCTATAACTTCCTGAAATGTCTCTTGACAGATGCACTTGACACCAATCTCCTCCATCTTTGACCCACCTCAGGCCTGTATTATCTGCGTGATATATTTTGGCACTTAATCATACACTCACTGTCTTGTAACATAAATGTGCATATCTTGTGTCTCTAATTAGGCCATATGCCTTTAGTGGGAAAAGACTCTGCCTCTACTTCTTGGTATTCTCTTTGACCCTTAATATAATTTTCAGAATATAATATATATTCTATACATTTTTATTTGATAAAGCTTTGTTGAGTTAGCTTATCATCTTTAAGAATGTACAGGAGCAGAAGAGCCATGAAAGTATCACTAACCAGGGAATGCTGATAAGTGGTCATGCTAGTGAACCAACTGGATTCCCTGTCTAACCCCTACCACTCCTTACTCCCTCCTCTCAGTAGAGCTCACACTGCTCTTTATTTCTTTACTTACCTTACTGTGTAACTCAGGGACACACTCTGAGGTAGAAGGAGTGTCTTATTTTCCTTCAGACAAGCTCAAAAGTGGTGAAAATATTTTATATAACATCACCAGTTGTTCAGATTGTATGAGGCAAATAAAACATTGCTGGTAATAATGAAAATTATAGCCAAAGTGTCAAAAGTATAAAGTGAACCTATAAGTCCTAGGGGAAGAAAAAAAGACGGGCTTAAATTGGAAATGGGAATAAAGAGGATTGGTCTGTGGTTAGACAGGGAAAATGGGGAAGATGTAGGGGAGGAGGTCTGGATGGAGTATTTAGACTTGACAATGGGAAAATCCAGGTTAAATCTGGCATAAGTTCATCCACTTGCAGAGCTCAGGGGAAAAGCATCTCAAGTAGCTAAAGCTGTTTTAGCTCTTTGAATATTCTCTCTAAGGAAGCAGACCCAGAGAACACTAAACACAAGTGGGCATGACTAGATTTATTTATTTATTTTATTATTTTTTTTAATAGATCTTTATTGGAATATAATTGCTTCATAATACTGTGTTAGTTTCGGTTGTACACCAAAGTGAATCAGCCATATGCATACATATGTCCCCATATCCCCTCCCTCTTGAGCCCCCCTCCCACCCTCCCTATCCCACCCCTCTAGGTCATCACAAAGTACCGAGCTGATCTCCCTGTGCTATGCTGCTGCTTCCCACTAGTTAACTGTTTTACATTCGGTAGTGTATATATGTCGATGCTACTCTCACTTCGCCCCAGCTTCCCCCTCCCACCCTGTGTCCTCAAGCCTATTCTCTACATCTGCATCTTTATTCCTGTCCTGCCACTAGGTTCATCAGAACCATCCCTCCCTTTAGATTCCATATATATGTGTTAGCATACGGTATTTGTTCTTCTCTTTCTGACTTACTTCACTCTGTATGACAGACTCTACATCTATCCATCTCACTACAAATAACTCAATTTCATTTCTTTTTATGGCTGAGTAATATTCCATTGTATATATGTGCCACATCTTCTTTATCCATTCATCTGTCGACAGACATTTAGGTTGGTTCCATGTCCTGGCTATTGTAAACAGAGCTGCAATGAACATTATGGTGCATGTCTCTTTTTGAATTATGGTTTTCACAGGGTATATGCCCAATAGTGGGATTGCTGGGTCATATGGTAGTTCTATTTTTAGTTTTTTAAGGAATCTCCATACTGTTGTCCATAGTGGTTGTATCAATTTACATTCCTACCAACAGTGCAGGAGGGTTCCCTTTTCACCACACCTTTAAATTCCAAATGGCTTAAAGACCTAAGTGTAAGACCAGACACTATAAAACTCTTAGAGGAAAACAGAGGAGAAACACTCTTTTACATAAACCACAGCAAGATCTTTTTTAACCCAAACCATAAACAAGACAAATAGACAACCCTCAGAATGGGAGAAAATATTTGCAAATGAAACAACAGACAAAGGATTAATCTCTAAAATATACAAACAGCTCTTGGAGCTCAATATCAAAAAAAAAACAAACAATCCAATTAAAAAATGGGCAGAAGACCTAAATAGATATTTCACCTAGGAAGACACACAGATGGCCAAGAGGCACATGAAAAGACGTTCAACATCACTAATTATTAGAGAAATGCAAATCAAAACTACAATGAGGTATCGCCTCATGCCGGTCAGAATGGCCATTATGAAAAAATCTAGAGGCATGACTAGATTTAGATCTGTACATGTTGGTAGCTGAGGCTAACTCTTATAACAGATAGATCCCAATGTGTACAGTGTCAAACCAAAAGAGATTTATTTCTTGCTAAGAGCACTGGGTGTTTGCCTAGGTTGCCATGGTGGCCTTCTTGCATGTAGCTATCCAAGGACCTGGTTGATGGAGGCTTTGCCATCTTTAATATGTAGCTTCCACCGTCTCTGCAGGGGTGGGAGGGTCATCTCTATTTCAACTAGCCATAAAGGGGAAAAAGGCAGTGAGGAACATATGTGGATGTTTTCAGGGGCCAGGTCTTGAAGTGGCAAATATTTCCATTGGTATTTATTCCAGTGTCTAGAACTAAGTAATATGGTTATACCTAACTAGTAGGCATTTAAGGAGCTAGAGAATTCATGCAAGGTGATGGGGAGGGGTACCTCATTTGGAAAAGAAGAGGTGAGAACCCTCTTCCCAGTTTTTCTCTGCTTGGCATACCTGTAACACTGTGTGTGTTGGTGTGTGTGTGTGTAATTATGTCAGGTACAACTATACATAGATGCATCTTATGAACATCTCTGGGTCTGAGACACATGAACTATGCCAAAGTGCTTTTTCATGATTTAAAAGGACTGTTGTTTATTTGACTTAAAGTCAATTTTCTTTACCATTAAAAATAACCTTTGTGTCCAGAGTTTCATTAACTGAGGTATCCTTATATGTGGCGGTAACTTAAAAGCTTTTGCACAGCAAAGGAAACCATAAACAAGACAAATAGACAACCCTCAGAATGGGAGAAAATATTTGCAAATGAAACAACAGACAAAGGATTAATCTCTAAAATATACAAACAGCTCTTGGAGCTCAATATCAAAAAAAAAACAAACAATCCAATTAAAAAATGGGCAGAAGACCTAAATAGATATTTCACCTAGGAAGACACACAGATGGCCAAGAGGCACATGAAAAGACGTTCAACATCACTAATTATTAGAGAAATGCAAATCAAAACTACAATGAGGTATCGCCTCATGCCGGTCAGAATGGCCATTATGAAAAAATCTAGAGGCATGACTAGATTTAGATCTGTACATGTTGGTAGCTGAGGCTAACTCTTATAACAGATAGATCCCAATGTGTACAGTGTCAAACCAAAAGAGATTTATTTCTTGCTAAGAGCACTGGGTGTTTGCCTAGGTTGCCATGGTGGCCTTCTTGCATGTAGCTATCCAAGGACCTGGTTGATGGAGGCTTTGCCATCTTTAATATGTAGCTTCCACCGTCTCTGCAGGGGTGGGAGGGTCATCTCTATTTCAACTAGCCATAAAGGGGAAAAAGGCAGTGAGGAACATATGTGGATGTTTTCAGGGGCCAGGTCTTGAAGTGGCAAATATTTCCATTGGTATTTATTCCAGTGTCTAGAACTAAGTAATATGGTTATACCTAACTAGTAGGCATTTAAGGAGCTAGAGAATTCATGCAAGGTGATGGGGAGGGGTACCTCATTTGGAAAAGAAGAGGTGAGAACCCTCTTCCCAGTTTTTCTCTGCTTGGCATACCTGTAACACTGTGTGTGTTGGTGTGTGTGTGTGTAATTATGTCAGGTACAACTATACATAGATGCATCTTATGAACATCTCTGGGTCTGAGACACATGAACTATGCCAAAGTGCTTTTTCATGATTTAAAAGGACTGTTGTTTATTTGACTTAAAGTCAATTTTCTTTACCATTAAAAATAACCTTTGTGTCCAGAGTTTCATTAACTGAGGTATCCTTATATGTGGCGGCATCTTATTAGCACAGTATACACTTGGTGCCTTTGATAATATTTTTATTTTTTTAAATTAGAAAATGCTCATTAAAATTTATCCAAGGTGAGATTTTTTGGTATTTCAGTGAAGAGTTATATAGAACATGAATAATTTAGTGCTGAAATAATCAAATTTTGCATTACATGGTCTATAAAATATAAAAGGCTTCTAGTGCTTTTCTGAAACTTTAATGGATTTCTACATTTCAATAATTTTTTACTTTGTTGTATGCAAGCACAATTACCAAAAATTACTCCACTGGAACTGCTGTAGGCAATAGCATTAACATAATCTGCTAACGAATTAGTCTATAATGTTCTGAAGTGCCCTTTCTTTGTTCAAATGCTTTCCTAACCTTATAAGGGAATCACTAAAATGATTTTGACCTAAGTCAATTACAAATGTTTATATAACTTCATTTGGTAACAATTTATAAAATATCAAAAATTTGATAGGAACTGTGTTAACATTGGAGAAATGAAATTATAAGCCACATTGTAGGTGCTAAAAAATATTTGTTGACAAATGAATGGAAAGATACAAAGATTCTGTCACCTCTCTTTTGACCTACTTTATCACTTATTACCTGAATAATTGATCACTTATTCAATCACCTGAATATCAAGTCTTTGTTCCTGATTAGTACAGGCACAACTGTCAAACTTGTGGAGGAGTAATCCCATTAAAGGCTGTGCAGAGACTGGTTTAAATGCTAACAGTCAGTTCTGAAGATGAAGATGTCCTTAAATCAATATAAAAAATAAATTAATTGAGCATTTACTTTGTGTGAGCCAATTCAATTAAATAATTCATTTTGGTTCAATCAAGTAAGCACATATTGATTGCTCTCCATGGAAAGGCACTAACACTGGTTTGGGGAATATTTATATAGAATTGAATGAAGAAATACATCTATAATTTAGCAAGCTTTTGGTCCTGTAAAATATCATGATTGTGAAAACTCATCAATCTGATTGATATGTGTCATCTCTGGAGGGAAGCTCCTTGACTGGTACATGAAACTGCTAGTTTTGATGCTTCTTGTGGCCTGCAAATGACCTGTCAAGACATAATGGCTATGTTTTATGTTTCCTATTCTAGTCATTCATGATTTAAAAACATGATCATACTCAGTTAGAGATGCATGTTTTGTCAGATACACACATGCACACACTCCTTTTAGCCCCTGTTTAGCATGTACCTTGAACTCTCCCTTCTGAACTGGCTTTGATAGTTGAGAAGGGAGGTTGGAATAATTGAGATTCAGAAGAACAATGGATATCGAGATCCCAGGATCCCAACATCTTGGGATCCCAGGTTCCATTAGGAAAAGAGTCAGGATGTCTGCAAACAATTGAAAGTGTATGTTGGGAGAGATGACATTAAAGAGAAGTCTCTTGGTGTATAACTTTCTTTTTTCCAGCCTTCCAGTCTTTGCAGAGCCATCTTACCCAGTGCTCTTGGGCTGACCTTTTGCCCATGCAGAAGTCCCGCACAGTTATGTACTCTCTAGCAAATGCTTCAACACTTCAGAACTTACTCTTCCTATCAGGTATTTCAGAAAATGACTACCTCTGCTCAGCCTGCAGGATATACTAGAGATCTGTTACTTTCAGGCTCAGTTCCACTTAATTTCAAAACCATTGAGAACAAAATATTATAGAGTATCATGGACTTTTTTCCCCACCAGACTGTGGTCTGGAATATCCAAAAAATGCCTAGTGAAACTGGAGGGAGGGAGGGAAGCCTAGCAACTGATGAGCTTGAATCTACAATCTCCATTTCCAGTCATGTGATGGACACACTGCCAAAGCCATGGCAACTAGTTTCTAGTCTGGGTCCTAATGGGTCTTGAGCCTGTCCTTAGAACTCCAGTATATAGGAATAGAGCCCCAACTCCTTTCCTCTCACAGTAAGCCTCTCCCTGAATTGAGCTGGGTTTCTGGTCCCCACCTGACTTGACCACTTCTGTTATTGAGAAGTCTATGTCCCCATATGATGCCCAAAACATTATTCTACCATTTGTGTATCAATATCCAGCTTAGTCTTTTCTTGTACTATCTGGGACTTTATAATTTGTACTAGGGTACTCTCTGCCCAGTGATTTCATCCTTAGCCTCAATCTTACACCAGTCTCTGCTTTTTCCTATCTCCCTGACAGAATATTCCAGCATGCCATGTGCCCAGGGTTGCTTCATCTCTGATGGTTTACAAGGTCTACCTTTCCTTCAACACACACCCTTACCCAGTTCTTGAGGGTAGATATAAGGCAAAGACTTTAGGATAAAGTAGTTTGTTGACATGCTAAACACGTAGAAGAACCAAGGGTAAGTCATCTATTCTCAGAGTCCTATTGGCTTTTTAAAATATAATTTAGAGGTTTAGGTTATGTAGTTTTGACCATATTAGCAAGTCTAAATCTGCTTCCTTA
Organism: Physeter macrocephalus; assembly: GCF_002837175.3. NCBI lineage: Eukaryota > Metazoa > Chordata > Mammalia > Artiodactyla > Physeteridae > Physeter > Physeter macrocephalus. Next base: position 66,676,987 of record NC_041221.1, read on the forward strand.
GAAGAGCTTTGTCTTACTTGTTGACCTTTTGACTCATGTAGCTTGTTTCCTTGCAGGGATAGAATGCCTTTTCTTTGGGCAAGAAGTCAAGTCAGATTCTTCACTTCTTTTTTAATTAATAAACTTTATATTTTAGAGCAATTTTAGACTTACAGAAAAATTGATCTGAAATTCCAGAGAGTTACCACATACTCTCTCCTTCCTCAGTTTCTCCTATTATTAACATCCTGCATTAGTGTGGTACATTTGTTACAATTGTATATATATCAATAATATATACAATTGTATATATTATTGATATATATACATTGTTATTAACATAGTTTAATAACATAGTATTAAACTATGTTAATAGTTTGTAAACTAAAGTCCATAGTTTACAATAGCGTTCACGCTTTGTGTTATACAGCTAGACAGATTTTGACAAATGCATAATGTAGTGTATCCAACATTATAGTATCATACAGAATAGTTTCACTGCCCTGAAAATCTCCTGTGCTCCACCTATTCATCCCTCCTGCCCTTCCTCCAAGCCCCTGGGCACCACTGATCTTTAAACTGTCTCCATAGGTCTGCATTTTCCAATATGTCATAAAGTTGGGATAATTCAGTATGTAGCCTCTAAAGATTGTCATCGTTCACTTAGTGATATGCATTTAATGATCTAATTAATGCCTTTTTGTGTTTGACAGCTCATTTCTTTTTATTGCTGAATAATATTCCATTGTATTAATGTATCCAGTTTATTTATCTGGAGGACATCTTGCTTTCTTCCAAGTTTTGGCTGTTATAAATAGAGTTGCTGTAAACATCTGGGTGTAGTTTTTGTGTAGATATGTTTTCAACTCATTTGAGTAAATACCAAGGAGAGTGATTGCAATATCATATGGTAAGAGTATGTTTAGTTTTGTAAAAAACTGCCCAACTGTCTTCCAAAGTGGCTGTATCATTTTATATTCACAAGCAATAAATGAGAGTTCCTGGTGCTCCACAGCCTCACCAGAATTTGATGTTGTCAGTATTTTGGATTTTAACCAAATCCAAACGTGGATTGGCATTCATGTTGTGGTTTTAATTTGCATTTCCCTAATGACTTATGATATTGAACATCTTTTCTTTTTTTTTTTTAATTTTTATTTATTTATTTATTTTTGGCTGTGTTGGGTCTTCATTTCTGTGCGAGGGCTTTCTCTAGTTGTGGCGAGCGGGAATAAAAATTTCAAGATGATTAAAGCAGATGCACATTAAAACACTACAGCTATGGCATATTTAACATATATCAATCAGAGAAAGAGAGTGTTTATCTTTCCATTTGGCAACAATATCTTCAAGATAACTATTTACCACTTTTCAAAGCACTACTATCGGGTCGGTTTTATACTGGGACAGAGGATCTATAAAACATTACTGTCCTCATCCAAAACCAAAAATAAATAAAGGACTTTAAAATACATTAATTATGAAAGATGGTGACCAGAAAAAATGACTATGTCCAATGAGCTTATAGGGCTTATAGGGCTTCAAGATGAGAATGGCTTTGCTTCATTCAAGATCTAGAATCTTCAAATTTCATTTGATAAATTTAACTGGATTTTCGTTTCTGATTATGTTTAACCCCTACATTTGGCTGTGTACTTTAACAACTTTTATTTTACTTGGATAGTAAAAGAAAAACCACTGAATTCTAAAGACAGATTAATAATCTGTTGAACTCAAATTGAGAACTAATCAGTGAAAAATACTTATCTGGCTGGGTAAATAAATTTAAAGAGATTGAAAACATTACAAAATAAGCTGTTTTTAAAAATACCTAACCTGAAATGATAAAAAACGTTTTTAAAAGCTATTAAAGATCTTTCCTGAGGGCTACTAAAAGCAAAACCAACCTTAATAAACACATGGTTACAAACAAATTTCCTCACAGAAGTAAAGAGGTTATGATCAGTATCAGGATCTTAAGGAACTGTCATTTCAGAGACCGCATTAGTCTCTTCTAAGTGGTTTAAAGAGTCTGAGCTGGTACATCCTGGAACTAAGGAAAATCCGAAGCAATTCACCTAGTGGGATACCAAAAGGACTTACATATCCTTGATTTATTCAATTTCATTGTTCTTTTACATATATTTTTCTTCTTTAAAACTTTAAGATGATTTACTCATTTATATGACAAGCTTAATAAGGCTGACATTCAATGGAAAACAATGAAATAATTTACCTTTCAGCAATTAGAAAAATTTAAATCATTTTTATTATCTTCTTTTTAAGGGTCCCTTATTAAAGCTTGTGAATTTTATTAATGTAAATAAACTAAAGTGATTGTTTTTTATGCACCTCTTTGCACCACAGTGTAAAGGGTAGTCTCATTCCCAGTTAACCTTTAACACTCTGTACATACTATTCTGAAACACTGTGGTGAAGTACGGCCTCTCATCCTTGAGCAAGACGCTACATAAGGGAGGGTTAGCTGAGTTGGAAGGGTCTTCCACATCCCAAATTTCAAGCATACTGCAACCAGGCCTGAAAAAAACAGGCACATATATCTGTATTAAAAATGCATTCATATCTAGAAGAAATATAATTATAAAATATCTCCTAGATTTTTAGAGACTAATTTAATAAATTAAAGATTTTAAAGCATCATTTCAAAAAACGTAAGTTTAAAATTTAGAGATAATAAAATGAAAATATGCTGCATTTTCATGCTCCACTTAACCAAATAACCAATATATTATTGAATCAAATAAGGGATCAATGCACATTCAGAAATATATATTTAAAAATCTACTTTCAAAGTAAAATATAAATGAATATATTTTCTATAACTGGTATTGCCATCCAAACATAAGGCCCATTTATAGCAGAATGAGACAAATTAAAGGAAAGTTAATCTAATTCCTGGTGAACTTCATATTTCATATGTTTGAGCTTAAATCAACCTGGATTAGCATGAAAACATATATAGTCCAAAGCAGGGAAGAGAAGCTCTTCTGCCAACTTTATTCTCCTCAACTCTTTCCCTTTTGAATGGACTGAATGAAATAATACTTCTCACTAGGCAACAACCCGGCATAAGAGTCATTAAAGGGAAGAAGTCAGGCAAAATTGGTTTCTAATTTTTTAACAGCTATATTGAGGTATAATTTATGTATGATAAAATTCACCCATTTTATGTGTAAAGTTTGATAAGTATGGGCAAATGTGTATAGGTGGGTGAGCACCACCATAATCATAACACAGAGAATTTCCATCACCCCAACAAGTTCGCTTGTAGCCTTTTAGAGTCAGTCCTCTCCCCCAAATATAAACCTAGGCAAGCACTGATCTCCCTTCTGCACTATAGTATTGCCTTTTATAGAATATGCTAGATAATGTGTATCTAGCATATGTTACATACATGGTTACATACATGGTTACTCACATGGTAACACTGCTATCCTTTCTCCTTCAACCTTTCCTTCATGTATTTGTATTTACAGTGCATCTCTTACAGGAAGGACATAGTTGGGTTTTGCTTTTGTATTCAGTCTGTCAATCTCCGACATTTGATTGGAGTGTTTAGTCCCCATTCACATTTGCAAGTACTAATATGGTTTGATTTAGGGTTGCCACTTTCCTTTTCTTCTTCTATTTGTTTTGTAAAGTTTTTGATCATCTGTTTCTTTCTTGATTTCTTTTATGTAAAGCAAAAAGGTTTTATTATACCATTCAATTCATCTACTGGCTTATTCGGGTTTTTTTGTTTTGTTTTGTTTTGTTTTGTGGTACGCGGGCCTCTCACTGCTGTGGCCTCTCCCGTTGCGGAGCACAGGCTCCGGACGCGCAGGCTCAGCGGCCATGGCTCACGGGCCCAGCCGCTCCACGGCATGTGGGATCCTCCCAGACCGGGGCGCGAACCCGGTTCCCCTGCATCGGCAGGCGGACGCGCAACCACTGCGCCACCAGGGAAGCCCTGGATGCTTTTTATTTCTTTTTCTTGTGTGATTTCTGCATCTAGAATTTCCAATACTATGTTGGATAAAAGTGGTGGGAGTGGGCATCCTTGTCTTGTTCCTGATCTTAGAGGAAATAATTTCAGCTTTTTACAATTGAGTATTATGTTAGCTGTGGGCTTGTCATACATGGCCTTTATTATGTTAGGTACATTCCCTCTGTACCCAATTTGTTGAGAGTTTTTATCATGAATGGATGTCGAATTTTGTCAAAATCTTTTTTGGCATCTATTGCAGTTATTGTATGGTTTTTATTCTTCAGTTTGTTAATATGGTATATCACATTCATTGATTTGTGAATATTGAAAAATCCTTGCATCCCTGGGATAAATTCCACTTGATCATGGTGTATGACCTTTTTAATGTATTGTTGGATTTGATTTGCTAATATGTTGTTTAGGATTTTTGCATCTATGTTCATCAGTGATATTGGCCTGAAATTTTCTTTTTTTGTGATGTCTTTGTCTGATTTTAGTATCAGGGTGATACTGGCCTCATAGAATGAGTTCAGAAGTATTCCTTCCTCTGCAATTTTTGGGGATAGTTTGAGAAGGATAAGTTTTAACTCTTCTTTAAATGTTTGGTAGAATTCACCTGTGAAGTCATCTGGTCCTGGACTTTCGCTTCTTGGGAGTTTTAAAATTATTGATTTAATTTCATTACTGGTATTTGGTCTCTCCATATTTTCTATTCATTCCTGATTCAGTCTTGGGAGATGGTTCATTTCTAGGAATGTGTCCACTTTTTCTAGGTTGTTCATTTTATTAGTGTATAATTATTCATAGTGATGTTTTCTGACCCTTTGTATATCTGTGCTGTTGGTTGTTACTTTTCCTTTTTCATTTCTGATTTTATTCATAAGAACCCTCTCTCTTGATGAGTTTGGCTAAAGGTTTATTGACTTTATCTTTTCAAAGAACCAGCTTTTAGTTTCATTGATCATTTCTATTTTTTTCAGTCTCTATTTCATTTATTTCTGACCTGATCTTTAGTATTTCTTTCCGTCTAACGTTGTGTTTTGCTTGTTTTTCATTTTCTAATTCCTTTAGGTGTAAGGTTAGTTTGTTTATTTAAGATTTTTCTTTTTTACTCAGGTATGCTTGTATCGCTTTAAACGTCCCTATTAAAACTGATTTTGCTGTGTCCCATAGATGTAGTTTTTTTTTAACATCTTTATTAGAGTATAATTGCTTTACAATGGTGTGTTAGTTTATGCTTTATAACAAAGTGAATCAGATATACATATACATATATCCCCATATCTCCTCCCTCTTGCATCTCCCTCCCACCCTCCCTATCCCACCCTTTTAGGTGGACGCAAAGCACTGAGCTGATCTCCCTGTGCAATGTGGTTGCTTCCCACTAGCTATCTCTTTTACATTTGGTAGTGTATATATGTCCATGCCACTCTCTCACTTTGTCCTAGCTCACACTTGCCCCTCCCTATGTCCTCAAGTCCTTTCTCTACATTTGCATCTTTATTCCTGTCCTGCCCCAATGTTCATCAGAACCATTTTTTTTTTTTAGATTCCGTATATATGTGTTAGCATATGATATTTGTTTTTCTCTTTCTGACTTACTTCACTCTGTATGATGGACTCTCTAGGTCCATCCACCTCACTACAAATAACTCAGTTGCATTTCTTTTTAAGGCTGAGTAATATTCCATTGTATATATGCACCACATCTTCTTCATCCATTCATCTGTTGATGGACACTTACATTGCTTCCATGTCCTGGCTATTGTAAATAGAGTTGCAGTGGACATTGTGGTAAATGGCTCTTTTTGAATTATGGTTTTCTCAGGGTATATGCCCAGTAGTGGGATTGCTGGGTCATATGGTAGTTCTATTTTTAGTTTTCTAAG